>NW_027187419.1:11019397-11056087 GCF_028583685.1 Petaurus breviceps papuanus | reverse complement strand
TCTCTCTCTCTCTCTCTCTCTCTCTCTCTCTCTCTCTCTCTCTCTCTGTCTCTCTCTCTCTCTCTGTCTCTCTCTCTCTGTCTCCTAATCCTGTCCAGTCTCTATGCATCTCTATCTCTGTCTTTTTTCTGTATCTTTCTTTTTAATACCATTCAACTGTGCCTGATAGAGTCTGCACTTAATTAACAATTTTGACTTTTGATAATACAAAAATAGGACTTTGCCCTACTTCTCCTTCCCTCTTTTTGTAAATTTAAAAACTTTCTATTCCTTTCTTTTAATTTAAGTTTTATTGATGTATTTTTTCTTTATACCAGTTATTTACTAATACATCTCCCATCCCACCATTGAACATTCCCTTGTAACAAAGAAAAATAATTAAGCAAAACACAGTCATATCCAACAATAGTTGAAGTGTTCTACATCCATGGTCCCCCACTTTTCAGTTGAGTAGAGGAAAGTATACTTCATTGTCTGTTCTCAGAGATTAAGATATGTCATTGTGATTAATCTGAATTTAGTTGGAAGCTGTCCAGAGAAGCCAAGTTCTGACCAAGGTGGAAGAAGCCACTAAGACCACATCATTTCAGTCAATGCCCAGTTTTCTTTCATCGAAGAGAAAACTTGAAGAATGGAAAGAAAAGATAGATTTCACTTTAGTGGCTGCCTGATTGCTATGAACAGCCTCCCACAGCACCTGCAGTGACTTAGCTACCCAGGTCAGAATAAATTATCTCTTCTAAGGGAGTGTGCTGTTTCAAGATACACAGACAACCTATTTCCAACTGAGTGCATGGTAACCATTGGTGAAGGTAACCGACAATTTGAGAGAGTTATTAATGAATGGACTATATTTCCCAACATATTTAACACACTGGTGCCATAAGGTTTCCAGAAGCATCAGGCAATGCTTCCTTGGGAAGCTTTTGCTCCTCACTGAGCTTTCAGTAAAAAAATTAGTAGCAGACACCCTAACCTGCTCTACACCGGTTGTTTAGTTATCTTCAGTTGTGTCTGACTCTTTGTGTCACCATTTTGGTTTTTCTTGGCAAAGATACTGGAGTGGTTGCCATTTCCTTCTCCAGTTCATCGTGCAGATGAGGAAACTGAGGCAAACAGGGTTGACTTGCCTAGAGTCACACAGCTAGTAACTGTATGAAGCTACATTTGAACTCAGGTCTTCCTGACTCCAGACCTCTTGTTCTATCCACTATATCACCTAGTTTCCCACTCTATACCAGGCAACATATTATTCCTCAGTTCAGTCTCCCAACAATTTCTAAAACAATCAACAGTTTGGACATCATTTGAAAATGAAACCAAGTTTTGGTTTTGCCTACTTATAAAAGCAAAGAGTCCTGATTTTAAAAGCATCCCCTTGCCCAACCTCAAAATATAAAACATATTTAGGCAGGGGAAATTTAAAAAAAGAAGAAATAAAAATTACAGCCTCCCTTCTCAATACTGGCCTTTGCTTAGCTCCAAACATAGAGGGATCTGATGCTGCCCACAGGCTCAACTGAACACACAGCTTACCTCTAATTACCAAACTGCAGGACATAGCTTGAGATGCACTTCCAAGTTGATCCCTGGATGGTGGGTGCTCAGCAGGGTAATGTTTACATTAGTCAGAATTAACACACACCCGCTGACCTCAGAGCTTGCTTCACTGATTACAAAGATTTACCCCAGGCCAAAATAAAAAAAAAAATACCAGGCTGCAGCAGTTACTTAAAATCTTACATTTCCTACATTTCCATCACTGTTAGAGTAAGAACTGGAAGTATCTCATTATAGGCAGTTAAGACAGGAGTTACAGAGCGAGAGTAAGATGAAGGGGGAGAATAACAGATAGTTGACCTCTTTTGTAAGCCTACTCTTAAGTCTCTAAAGGAAATTGTTCAGAAATTGAATAAACTGCATTCCTATTCTGTTGTTATAGATAGCATTTACTTGTGGGAAAATGCATTCAACCCTACTCTCTCGTTGCAGATGTGAAACTGCTATTTAAATGAAGGCAGGCGAAAAATCAGGACAAAATACATCCAATTTTCTTGTACATTTCATGTAGCAGCTTCCATTGCAAGTCAGTATAAAGCTCCTCAGCTTAATGAGAACTGAATATTATACCAACCAGTAGAAGAATTGTTTTCATTCTTGTTTTTAATCAGAAATCTAACTAAGATTCTTGGCTCCCCAACTACTCTCCCATCCCCATACAGTGGAATCTCATAACACTGGTGTTTGGAGAACACTATAATATCCACTTTATGGGTTTTCTATGCTGTATTGCTAATGACTATACTTTTAATTGGCAAATTATGCCTAACAATTAGGTGAAAGGAGGGAGAGTCAGAGGAGAGGACTTAGGATACTCAGGATTAGGAAAGATATAATGCCAGTTTCTCACTCTTTTCTATAGCCTGAAACAATGGGAAGAGGGCAGGAAGTGAACATTGTAAGTCTAAGAGGTTTCTTTAGCTTTGAAAATTTCATTTCCATTGGGCTGGAGTGTGACTTTTTTAAGGCCAGGGATCAGGGTTCTAAATAAAAAAGAATTTCTTGCTATGAATTACTCCAGCAAACCTGAAGAGTTTAGAAAAAAGCAAAGTACAAAATCATCCCATTCAATATTATTGCACAGTGACCTGAACATTAAATACTTAACTATGTACTTTGGTACATACACTATGCTAGGTACTTGGGAAACAAAGACAAAATGAAACAGCCCCTTTCCTCAGGATCTTACTATTCATTGCACTGACAAGCTTCACTTTTATGTACTGAATCTAAAGGCAATACACACACTTCACATCTTAGCAACAGCATGCCCTTTTCCCTGGAAACATGTTCACCTAACATAGGTAATTAAGAGCCAACACAAATTCAAGGTAAAGCAAGAGAAGTGCACATGTTGACAATGACTTGGCCCATGGTGTAACTAACATTTGTCATAGTGAGTCTACCTGTAATATAATATATCTATTCACAATTTGTTGTCTTAAGAGCCCATGTCTGTGTAGTTCAAGGTGTGAAATCTTCTGGCTTTGGAAATGTCTATGTGATACACTTATGCAGGCCACTGAAGACTCTAAGAACTCTGTCCCTGGAGCTACTTCTTAATTTCCCCCTTACTGATTGTATTTATTTTAATCTAAGCCCCCACTAATGAGCTACCACTTATGACTAGTCTATATAAAAGTTACCAGTCCAATAATAAAATAATTTAAGATAGAAAAACAACAAATAATAGGAGAAAATCAAGTAGTTGAATTATACTCTTCCCTCTCCTATATGAAAATTAATAAGATCTCCTATACCTCTCAAGGTAGCTAAATAGGACAGAAAACTTTTGGAGGGATGGAGAAACTATCCTTCAATACTTGGGAATACAGGAGGAATAAAATGTCAATCATTCCTTCATATTTTCTTAGCTTGCTCCCTATTGGGAGCCTGAATGGAGATTTAATACAGCTCTTTAGCGCTAGGTTCCCCTCTACTCCAGTTCACGTCTGCATCTCCTTCCCCATAGAATGGATCACATGAAGTCTTACCCTTTAAGTGTGAGATATAGTGCTGGTTATTTCCTGCTCAATAGACCATGGCCCATAACAACTGATGTTCTAGTACAATTCTACTCAGAGCAACCTAGGATTCTTCCCTCTATATGGCCCCTTCTCTCTAACTTTGATCTCTTTTCCAAATATTCCAAATGGCTCCTACCTCTTTTTGTCTCCTAATGCATTCCTTCCTCCTATCATGAACCTTCCAGTATTCTGACATCCTGGAGCTTCCTCTGATCAACAGCAGCTCCCTGGCTTCATTATCCCTGGCACCTCAATCTGCATTGGATCACGCTCAGTAGACAGCCTGCTCCTACTACAAACACATACTGAGTTTTGCCCCAAACTGTCTTTTTTCCTAGCTCTATATTTAAGAACACAGAGGCTTGAGCAAGATGCCAATGTCTTAATAATGAAGCTTGTTAATACTCACTGAATTGGCAATGAATAGAAAGACTTTCTGTGGTGGGAATAATAAAGAGATGAAAGAAGAATCAAGAGGACATGAGTAGTGCATTAAATTCAGTATAGAGATTCAACTAGAAATGAGGCCAGGGCCCTGGAGAATGTCTGATTCATGCTGGCAATGTTCTCACCACTGTCCCATACTATTCTCTGGTTCTCCTTCCCTATACTGTCTCAGTGTTTCTTCATGTTAGTCCCATTGCAGGATAATTTATTTCACTGTTTCTTCTCTTCACATTGGAAAGAACTGACTTTCATCAACAGAGACTAGCAGAGTTTCAGATGGGAAGCCTCAGGTTTGATTTGTAAGAAAAACTCATGTCTTGATAATCAGGTACCAAAATCCCTCCTCCCTTCCCCCAAAATATCTCCATTTTGTGTACATCTTGACATTTAAAAAGTATCTGTTAAATAGGCACTTCATAGGTAGTTATATCAATGAATTGAATTAAATTGCGGTCTATCTGTGGTGTTCATTCTGCTGTCTGTCCCATCAGGAGTGGCTCCTACTGGAGGCTCTCCAAACTGTTACTTCTATGATAAGGTTCTCTGATGTACTAAGGGCCTTCTGTGACAGCTTTAGGGCCTCTTTACTTAAACAGTTCCTAGAGAACTCAATGTTATCTGTCTTGTCATGGACTCTGGGGTCACTTGCCAGTTCCCTTAAACATCCCAGGCTCATGGTACCACTTCACTATTGTATCAACCAGTACTCAGCTTGGTCAGCTAGTGCTACCTACTGGGTTTCTAAGGACTACCCTTAGACTCTTGGGGTTCTTTAAATCCCAGGTCTATTTTAGGCAGCTACTATAGGGGTTTTCACCTAGTATTTCCCATGTTCCCTAATGACAGTATATCAACTTCTTAGGAATTTTAAAAGGCACTTTCAATGAAGTAATGCTGGGGAACATGCAACAAAAACCATGGTGTTAAGGTAACAAATGGGAAGAGTAACAATAATGTAGACGATGATCCTCTGTGTTAATCCTGGTCATCCACTTCTATTACAAGATACCCAGCCTACTTTGCTCAACCTCCTTCCTGTCCATATCTTTCTGCTATTTTTTTCCTGTTGCATTCATATTACATTAGTTTATGCTTACTTGCTATGTATTTGACTAGTCAGTCTATTGTGTCTCAGTCCCCTGTAATCTGCCTCTCCAGTCCTCAACTGTAAGTAACAGGAGTTGGGTTTAGGTAGGACCTTTCCTTCTAGAAAGCTTCAGTTTAATCATTCTCAGTATACTTTAACATGACTACTTATACTGCTGGGGCATGAGAAAGTGGCTTCTTTTCAAACACAAGACATACACATACACACATACTATCCCCCATCATACACACATGCATTTTTCCATACATCTTATGACTGACCTTGAAAAACACATTCTGCTGACTTTGGCTGTCTTCAGTGGCTAGAATGCTCCTTCTTCTTACTTCCTCTATCTGGAATCCTTAGTTTCCTCCACCACATCTTTCTACATGAAGTCTCTCCTGGTTCCCTTCAGTCCCAGTTACTTCCCCTGCTAACTTGCATTGATTTTGTGCATATTTATGTATATATGTATGTGTATAATACATGTCTATACATAAACATCCATATGTATATAGATAGATATCATATCTAGATATAGATACAAGATATTCATCTTATGATATATATGCATTAAAAGGGGGAAGCATAATATTATATGATATATGATATGATCTAATTAATATAATTAACATAATATAAATACCTCTTTATATATCTGAATAGTTAGAGATATGACCTAAATTTTATAAGTACAAAGACAAAAGTGAGACAGTCCCCTTGAAGAATTTATACTCAAATGGGGGAAGCAAATATATATATATATATGTATGTATGTATATAGATATATATGTATATATATAGATATATCTATATATATAGAGAGAGATGTGTATGTGCATGTATCAGCCTGCTTTGCACAGTCTCTTTCTCATCTAATATTTTTCTGCACAATTTTTCCTATTTTATTCATATTAAATTCATTTGTTCTTACTTTCCATGAATTTGACTGGTCAGTCTACTGTGTCTCAGTCCTCTGGAATCTGCTCATCAAGCCCTCAATTCTGTGTACAGGAGTTGGGGATTAGGCAGGTCATTTTCTTCTTGTGTAAAAGACATTATCTATCTATCTATCTATCTATCTATCTATCTATCTATCTATCTATCTATCTATCTATCTGTCTGTCTGTCTGTCTGTCTTCTATCTTCTATCTATCTATGTATCTATCATCTATTTTCTATCTAACTTTCTATCATCTATCTATCTATCTATCATCTATCTATTGCTATATAAACATATACCTATAGATGTTACTCCAGCTATATGAATATTAGCTATTGGAGGATACCACATCATTTTTGTATTTTACCCCCAGCACTTAGCCCAATAAATGATAAATGCTTCAAACCTATTTATTTATTGAATGATTAATTTTAATTTGAATGGACCCTTAACAGTAAATATTGTTACGTGGTAGATTTGCCTTCCTCACTCATTCCATGGGTCTTTTTGATGAAAAGGTCATGAACTTGTTTCTATACTTCTTAATGCATGGTTTTCTCCTAATCAATCAGTGCTAAACTTGCACTTCTAGGAGGGTCTGTCTCTAGATCCCCAATAATGGTAGACATGAACTGACAGACACAGCCAAGAGTCAATAGAACTGAACACTTTTTGTTCTCCATTTGGGAATCAAACACTTCTCCACCTAAGAGTGACTAGTCATTCTCTAAAACATGTTGTTTTCGGGTTCCTTTCTGAGAAGCCTCAGGGCAGATCTCAAAGACCATATGTTTCACCTTAATTATAGATTTTATAAAGATGCATGAAAAGGACTCATTTTCAATATGTTCTTTTCTATTCAATGATTAGGGACATTTCAAAAATTACTTTTACAATACTTTAGCATGATCCTTCCCAACCCAAATTATTCTCTTAAACAGAAAAATATCAACATAATCTATTATATGTAGTCATCCTTTGGATGTTCTCAGAGACTCAGAGCAAGGGAAGGCAACTAGAAGTGGAAGGAGTAGGATGAAATGCAAAGGGAGTCATTTAAAATATGTGTGTACTTATAACTGATATACAGAAATGACTATACTGCTAATTATGTATGTTATAAAACTTATGCAAAATAGATATTTAAAAGGATGAGATAATGATGAAATAATACTTGATCCTAGAGTCATTGGGGAACTTTTGTAATTTTTTTTAAAGCAATTGGGGTTAAGTAACTTGCTCAAGGTTACACAGCCAGTTATTTTCGTGTGGGTGCCAAGTATCTGAGGCTGGAACCAATCCTGGGTCTCCCGACGCCGGAGCCAGCGCTCTTAGTCACTGCACCACCTGGCTGCCCCAAACTTTTGTAATTTTTTTAAATAAAGGAGGCACACATTCAGATTTGCTTTATGTGAATATTTTTGGAAGCCTTGTGAAACATGGATTGGAGAGAAGAGAGTCATGGGGATAGTGGTATGGTGGTAAGTAAGTAACAGCGCATTTACTTTTCACTTTTGGTAGGTATTTCACAGGCTATATAGGCATAGGTGGGTTATGTATTATCTTTATCAAAGATCTCATTCCATTATATTTCCCCCCATATCTACCCCTCTTTCAAATTTTCCAATTAATATTAAGGTACCATCATCCTTCTTGTCACCCAGATTTGCAAACTCAAAGTTATTTTTAAATTCTGACTCTCCCTTACTGCATATATTTATATATCTATGTCTACATCTATCTATACATATATATATATATGCATGCATACATACATTATGGTATTAGACTTCTACCTTCACCCCACTGTGGCAAACACAGGACTCTCCCTTACGTTGGACTATGTTCTCCGATGCCCTAAATGTGCTCTCTGAGAATATTGCAGGACAAACTAGATTTCCAGAGAACTAATGAGGAACCATGCTACCTACCCTCCTTATAGAGAGTTGATGGACTAAAAGTGAAGAATAAGACATATTTTTGAAATTGTCAGTTCAGAAATTTGTTTTGCTTGCCTATGCTTATATGTTACAAGGGTCTTATTTTGTCTTTTTCTCTTTTGTGTGTGTTTGGGGTGGAATGGGAGGGAGAGAAAATTGATTTTTGTTCATTGGAAAAATACTTATTTAAAAAAAATCAGAAGCCCTTAATTCTTCTTGGCAATATCTTAACTCAGAAATCTGGAAGAATTCCAAAGATCTTCAAATTCTTTTTCATTTGTTCCCACAAGGAACACAAGGACATATATGCAAATCCAGTCCTAGTAGTAGTCTCAGGTATTCATAAATCACCAACTTAAAAATACAAAATAGACTGCAATAAGAACCCCAGGTTATACTAATATAGCTTAACAAATAATACAGGAAGGATAAGCCAGAATCATTCATGTTCCACATTTTTTCTTGGGATCTGGTTTATAGTTGGGCATTCAGTTACATATTTAAAATGCCCACAGGCACACACCCCTCCATGTCTTCCTTCTCTGCCCTTCCCTCTCTTCTCCTTCTTTCTCATCTCCTCTGCATTGAGCCCACACTACTCCTAAATCAGTATTCCTACCACAGCAGAAGAACCTAGTGGGGTAGTATGAATCAGGGAGACTTATAGTTGTCCTGGATAATCTATTGAATCATTGTACGTTGATTGAATGTAAAAGGAAGCAAGGAGTAATGCACTCAACTTTTAAAACCTTCTAGCACATCTCACCATCACCATAGAATAACAATATGTTTTTTTTATTTAGTCACAGTTTCTAGCAACCATCCTCATGAAATGTGAAACTGATTATCTATGAGATGCCTGAACTGCTAATATGAGCTATCAAGCAAGAACATTGACTCAGGTTCTGAATACATAGAGGAGCTCAGGTTCTCATCTATGCCTGGATAGGGCATTCTTTGAGTTTGTGTCTTTTCAACATTCCAGGAGACCTCAAATGCAGAGGGTAAGGGGAACCCCAGAGATCAGAGAAGCAGAATACTCCATGGGCCCGAATTGTCAACTAAATAGAATAGATGCCTAGAGACAAATGTGGTTTCCTATTCCTGGATTCTAACTCTCAAAATACTTTCCCTAAAAGAACGAAATTTCCCTAAGACTGCCAGACTGGACTTAGCTCTGGTACAAGTCCCAGAGCCACCTCGTGACAGCTACAGACTTTAAACTCCTTCCACTCAAGCTCAAGCAAATCAGGCAGTGTTGTGAATTGGAAAAGCAAGATATGATTTTTTACCCAGAGGAAGAGATGGTGCAAGGCAAACAAATAAATTTCACAGATGTTATCAGGATGGAACTTGCAAATTTCATCACCAGGGGCTCAAAAAGAGATTTCTGAGTCTCTTCATTTAAAATAGTCTTTGGGTGATTTCCACTACACTCTTTGATGGGTAGGGTGTGTACATAGTAATAGGTTTTTGTTCTGCATAATACAAAACTGTTTAAGGAAATTTTATCCCTGGAGTGATGGGACTGTGCTATACTCCAAAAAATGCAATAGGAAATGGAATTAGTTTGAAAAAGATGGATTGAGTTGAGGGCAGACATGTAAAGTAAGTTCTGGCTTATTTGCATCTCACCTTCAAAAAGTAAATGGCTTCAGGAAATGAACGGATGAAGATGTTCTTTTGAAAGCCCATGAGTATTTCCTAGCTGCTGGTATATGACCTATAATATGTATAATTATAAAAATTCCATTAAAATATCATGCTGCTGGGCAAGGTAATGCAGGTCGGAAATGCCAGCTATCAGAGAGGTGGAGCCTGGAAAAGTTCTTGATCCTAGGAGTTCTGAGGTAAGGAGGGGGGTTAACTGAGCTCGGTCAGAAACACTGTATATTAAAACAACTATGTTGATCAGTAGTTGGATCAAACCTAAATTAGCCTCTCATCTTCCAGCTTGTGCAAGATTGGGAGATCTAGTCTAAAAAAATATATCATGTTGTATTTCTTCAAATGGCAAATGCAATTATAATCCCTATTCATAATAATACTTGTTAAGGTTATTGATGAGTTGGAAATGGGAAGGAGAAATAGACTATGGAAAAGTTGTCCCTTCATGAGGCTTTCGTGGCTGCCTTTAGGATAGAGTTAGGAAACTTGGAGGATGAGTTGCTCCTATGACATTGGACAATAACATCACATAATTAAAGATGGAAATGACCTAAGAAGCTATCTTGTCCAACTCCTTCATTGCTTAGATAGATACAGAAACTGAGGCACCTAGAGGTAAAGTGACTTGCTTAAGAGCGCAAATATAATGAGTGTTAGAGGTGGGATTTGGACTCGCCTTCTTGACTTTACTTTTTCAGGGGGATACAATCAGCCTTAAGTGACTTGCCCAGGTTCACACAGCTAGCAAGTGTCTGAGGCAAGATTTGAACTCAGGTCCTCCTGATTCCAGAGCTGGCGCTCTATCCACGGGCCATCTAGGTGCCCCTGTCTTCTTGACTTCAATTCCAGACTTGTATCCACTAGGTCATGCTGTATATATCATCTTGAAGTTGGAAATTACTTCTCCTCTACCTGTCTCCAGTGTAATCATTCTATGAATAAGTACTTAGTGCCCCAAAGACCCAAAAGCTATTTAACCTTAAAACTGCACTAAGACTTTTAGAATGACCTGTTATTTACAAAGGACATAGGAATTTACCAGGGCATGGGGGAAAGAGTTATATACAGACTAAGAGGACCTTCTATTTATTTTTTGAAACTGGGCAAGTTTACTCATGTGTGAAATGGAAGGTTTGAATTTTAATCTTTCCAAGTTCCATTCTTTGATCCTAAGACCACAGAAGAGAGGCAACTTGGGCATAGTGGATAGAAAGTTAGCCTTAGAGTAAGTAGAAACTGAATTTCAATCCCACCTCTGCATACACTGGCTCTGAGACACTGGGCAAGTGAATTAATCTTCCAGGGTCCCAGGCAACTCCCTAAGACTAGAAGTTGAAGAATAAACACCAATATACAAAGGTAAAGATGGTTCCATGCTGGGAGTTCCCTATGCCAATGAAATGGCAGGTCCAGTTCAAACAAACACAGAGAGAAATGACAGAGGGACAGAAAGTGACAGACTCAGAGACAGACGGAGATAGCTCAGTCTGGATCTAGACTGTGACAGAAAGGGAAAGGGATAGAAACATGTATAGCTCTTTGTAAACATAAGTGTTTAAATGCTAGCTATTAGAGTTAAAGGCATCTAGGTGATTCTGTGGATAGAGTGCTGGCCCTGGAGTCAGGAGAACCTTAGTTTAAATCTGGTTTCATATAATAGCTGTGTGACCCTGGGTGAGTCACTTAACTGCCACCTCAGTTTCCTTATTTGTAAAATGAGCCAGAGAAGGAAATGGCAGACTACTACAGTGTCTTTGCCAAGAAAGTCCCACATGGGGTCACAACTAAAACAACCAAAATACAATAAAAGTCAAAGAACAGTTAGTCACTGGGGCCTTGTGACTGTGCATCTGTGCATTAAACATGCATTAGAACCTCATTGTCCTCTAGGTTTGAAGAAATCCAGAAACTCATAGCAAGTAGATTTTCCTCTCCTTTGTATTCCATGGGAACCTGCAATGTTTGTGCTCTCCTCTAGTTCGATGGGGAGAGATGACTTCATTAACCTAGTGACCATAGACCTTATAGGATAGAAGATAAAATGCCAATTTTGGAAAATAAAAGCTAAATCTGTTTCAAACATGGCACATGTTGATTCAGGGCGTGGTGTTCACCAGGCATGTATTATATACTATGTGTCAGGAATTGTGCTAAACGGTGGAAATACAAAGACATAAATGAAACAGTCCCTTCCCCAAGGGTATAGTTTTGGCAGGAGGGAAGGTGGCCCAACTCCTACTCCCCAAAGATGTTGGACAGCATCCCACCATAGATTAGAAAAGAGATGCTCCCAGAGAGGCATCCAATACACAGGACACTTCCAGCAGCTGTCTAATAGGTGAAGAAGCTGCTTCTTGCTGCATGATATAGATCAGCATTAGACACAAGGCATGAGGATGGTTGTCTTAAGATTATTTCTTGGAGAGAAGAATACTTCTTACCAAAGAAGGTGTGATACCTTCCCCATATACGCACTCTGATCACAACTTGCTAATTATAACTCTGTTTATAGGCTTTCACAGCCCTGCTTCATATATTTTCTGAAGTACTACAGAGCCCTGAGTACAAAATGAGGTTGTTCAGCTCTGCCTCTGACAAAAATCAGAAGTCTGATTAGGGCTTCCCAAAAGACAACTACATTCTGAAGACACAAAGCCAAGTATTCTTCTCTGAGACTAACAGATAACCTTAAAGTGTAAAGACAACACACACACACACACATATCCATGAGTGAAAAAGGAAGAAGTGTTTCTTGTGGCACTGTAGTGATTTGATATTGACTCGAACATACTCAAAGTCAAATTTTGAAATCTGAAGGAAATACTGCAACCATAGCTAACAAACTAGCATAGAAAATTGAAATGTAAAATTGTCATTTCTTTGGTATTCCCTTTTTTGGGGGGGAGGGGATAGCGGAGTTTATAGATGCATGATTTCATTGGTATGGAGACCTCTTAAGGGGAGACTTCTTTTGAAGATGCATACTAATATCTTCTTTGCAATTTGTGGTCAGAGTTGCCTGCACTCACTGAAAGATTAAGTGACTTTTCATGTGGTTACATAGCTAGAATGTGGCAAAGGTGTGTGTGGGAGGGTTTGAGACCAAGTTCTCCTAACTCTGAGGCTCTCTATCTCTCTCTCCATGCTACCTGTCATGCCTTCATTAGGTATATGAAAAAGGAAGCTCACTTGCCTAACAACTGAGGAGTACAAGGCAATAGAATTCCCATGAAGGCTCATTATTTGCAAAAGTCAATATGTCAAAAAATAGAACCCAAAAGTATAAAGTTAGTACTCAGGAATCTAGGGTTTTCACCCAGCTTTGCTGCTCTCTAGCTGAGTGAATTAAGGCAAGTCACTTCTCTTCCCTGGGATTCAGACTCTACATTTGTAAAATGAGTGGGAAAGAGTAAGAAGACACTTATGTCCCTAAACTCGAAAATACTCTGGTCCAGTGAATCACAGAATTCTATCTTCTCATTTACCAGATAGGAAGTCATTATTATGAAACTTCCGTGCCATACATTTTCACCTTCTCCCTCTCTTTTTTCCCTCTCACTCTTCCACTTTCCTATATTTAGGACTCTGTGATCTCATTCCTTAAAGAAATCCTTATTAATAAATTATAAAATAAATAGAAAGATGCAATAAAATAAGGATTTATCGAAACATATGAGAAAGTGTCTTATGCTATTCTTGTAGAAATATGGAGATAGGTAGACTACTAATGATGATACAACTAGGCACATTCTGAACCAGCTTAATAGCCAAGGTCAAAGAATCATCATTAATGGTTCAACGTCAATTTGATAAGAGGACTCTTTGGTCTCTAGTGGAGTATTATTCATATCTTTTGACCAGGGATCTGTGTTTAGCCCTGTATTGATTAGCACTTTTTTAAAATGAAAATATATAAATGAAATGAATCACATTTGCAAGCTTCACAAGGTTGGGAGGAACAGCTAATGCTTTGGTTGACAGAGTCAGGATTCCAAACAAACTTGATAAGCATGAACATTGGACTGAATCAAATAAGAATTTGAATAGGGATAATTCAGTCATTCAGTCAGTCCACAAGCATTTGTTAAGGACTTACTTTGTGTCAGATACTGTGCTAAATTACAGTGCCAAGAAGGCAAAAACATAATCTCTGTCCTCAAAGTGCTCACATTATAATGGGGAAGATATCATGCAAATAACTATACTCATACAAGACATATGCAGTTGAATCTCAGAGGATGGGTTAAAAAACTATTTTACAAATACAAGATAGGGAGTTATGAAGAGACAACTGGTTTTATGAAAAAAAATCTGGCAACTTGAATGAGATGCAAAGTCCATATGAATAAATAACATGACATGAAAGACAAGCAAGATAGTATGATTATAAGGCTGCATTAAGAGATGCATTTTGTCCAAGCTTTGGAAGTGATGGTCAGCTGGAGCACTGTATTCATGTTTGGGTAGGAAAGATATTTAAAAGTTAAAGGAGAGAAGGATAGTCAGGATGGTGAGAGTTTCAAATTCATGCCATATTAGGTTCAACTCTTTGAAGGATTAGCATAAAAAAAGACCATGTTCAGGAGCAGGGGCATGATAATTATCTTCATGTGTCTGAAGGGCAGTCCTGTGGAAAAGAAAGTTCTCCAGGAGCACGGGCAGATGTTTCCAAGAGGAAAGATTAGTCTTGATGTCAGGAAAACATTTATAACCTTAAGAGGTGTCCAAAAGCCTTGGATAAAAGACTTGAAATCTTCAGGTTATAGCTAGATGGCCACTTTTGGTATATGATCTAGAAGCAATTCTCTTTCGGGTATAGCATGGATAAGATAGGTGTGAAGGTTCCTTTCAACTCGAAAAATAAATCAGTAATTCTGAATATGGTCTTCAGAAAAGTTAATCACAAGTGACCTCAGGCCATTTTTGATCAAAGGTTTTTTTCTTGTTTCCAACATGGATTGGGGAAATCTAGTTTAGGCATAGAATGTCATTTTGTTTTTCACAATCACACACTAAATGACAATAAGACACTGTATAGAAAAGAGATACTAACCCACTTACCCTTCCTTATAGTCACTAAAAGCTAGGGGAGCAACTAATAGAATTTTCAAAGCCTAAGGGCCTATTTTCAGTTTTTTTTTAACTATATAAATTTTATATAATACTTTAACATTTTAAAATCTTTTTTGCATATTTTCTCATTTGCTGCTCACAATAATACTATGTAGTAGTTATTGTTATTATTATACTCATTTTACAGTGAGAGAGAAATTTGAAACCAGAATCTCTTCTTTACTACATATGTGACGATAGGCAAGTCACTTTATCTCTGTTCTCTCACATATGAAATGAGAGCTGGACTAACTGGGATTTGTGGTCCCTTTCATCTCAAAATCTAAGAAACTATCATCCTAAACCAAAATGAAGAGGGGTATCAATGGATATCATTAAAGACAAATCAATGGGTATCCAAAACCCAGAATGAAGAGGGCTATCAATGGAAGATTGGAACGATATTGATTCCAATCAGAAGGGGATATTACAGTGATTCTACAAAATCCAACGGATAACCTAGCCAAGTGGCAATAAGGGAATCCTGTGCCTCAAAAAGTAGATTATATGTGTCAGTAGTGGATGTTTTCACAGTTGTCTTTTCCTTTTTTGTCAGTAAAAAGGTCTGAGATTTATTTCATACTTTTGATAACTTTCCCTTCTTCATATAACTTGAAAACTGATCCCCTAATACCTTGAAAACTGTGAAGCCTGTAGCAGAGATTTCTACTCTGAATATTTGGTCTAGTCTAACTGCTTCTCCAATCTTTCCTCAATTCTATATTCCCTTCCTTTATAGGAACATCTAGGATTGTGAGGAATTTTAACACGGCAGCTTCAGTGGCCTTGATGGTAAAAAGCATTTGTTATAAACATTGCTATAGCTCTTTTTCAACTTTGGTATATATTCTCCTTCCAGTTTCAGCCTTAAATACCCTCATGATGCCTGCTTAGTTGGGTCTCTTGCCAAACCTTCTTTAAGTTAATTTTCCCTTCACTATTTCTCTCTGTTTTATGAGACGGTACTGTTCATAATCTTCCACCATCTTCTGACATGAGATTCTTACAAATGAGTCTATATTTATATCTACCTACCAGAGTTGCCACGAGAATAAAATGAGAACATATCTGTAAGGTGCTTTGCAAACCTTAAGGGCTATATAAATGCTAACCATATTCTAAGCTATTCTTGCTCTTGGTTACAAAATCTCTTTCCTTGGCAAGTAAGAAAAATGCTCAGTTAGATGGGTTTTAGGGTCTTTGGTTCTTATTATGGCAATTGATTTAGATGAGATAAATTTCTGTATTAGATTGTTGTACTCCATTTCAATATCTTTTCTTCCATTTTTGGCATTAATGATTTGTTTAAATAGATTTATGTAGAATGCCATTGCTTCATATCTTTTTATTTTTGTTTTTCCATATTTGTATTCATTTTTATCTTAACAAGTCAACAGTATAGCTATACACAGAAGGCAAGCTCAGGAATCACTCCTGCAATAGTAATGTTTTTCCTTGTCTTTAAAAATAATCACTTTAAATGAATAACTTTCAGTGTTTTGTGATGTTATTCGGTTGCCATGCACTGTGCCTTTCAAATCTTTTCCTGAAGAAAGTATTTACCACACATAGGCATGAGGCTTTAGTGTAATCTCTAAATCTTTGACCTCTTACTGATTATTTCTGAATCATTTTTCCAACATATTTGTCACTCTCTATACCTTTGCATAGATATCCATTAAAGTAGTTGAGTATTGAAGTATAAGATAATTTAATTTGATGGATTTCATCAGATCCTTTGTAGAACCTTTCAACCCTTTGTCCTCTGCAATAGATATTGGTGAATAAGATACAATTAATGTCATGCAAGGCTCTCCTTCAAAGGAGTATCCTACATATATGTCAAAATTATACAAGGTACCTTGAAAGAAATAGTAATAAAGATAACTTTAATTGCTAATCCTCTGATGGTTGAAAACAGACAAGTTACGTGGCATTGAGTGAAACAAAAAATGGTTCATTTATAACTTAGCTCTTGTTGTTGTTGTCTTGTTGCTTTCAAAGGTCTGTTCCTTGGGGTGGCTAGGTGGTGCAGTGAATAGAGCACCGGCCCTGGAGTCAGGAGGACCTAAGTTCAAATCCGGCCTCAGACACTTAACATACACACAAAAACTAGCTGTGTGACCTTGGGCAAGTCACTTAACCTCAATTTCCCTACCTTCTCCCCCTCCACAAAGCAAAAACCAAGCAAGCAAACAAAGATCTGTTCCTTTTAAATGGACAGTACTTCGATTAAAATAAAGAGGTGACATCTGAGAGATATGATTTGCAAACAGCAAACTTTTTCAGTCTTCACATTTATGATTCCAAGACAGATTCAATTTCTTCTACTCATTGCCTCACTCTTCTTCTCAGAAGAGTGAGCTAGTAGATGATGACTCATTTAAAAAAAAAACTGCTATTTAAGTCAATATCCCTATGCCCCCTTGCAGAAGTCCTTCAACAAGAATTATGTTGAATGGGGTATCAATGCTCCAGAAGCACAGAATCTAATATGTCTATGGCATTTGTTCTCATAAGCTCCCTAATGGATTTTTCCACTGCCACGAAGGAGATCTAGTACAGAATCCAAGTCACAGAAGCATTTCTCATAGATCATGAGAGTCTCCAGATGTTCTAGCTTGCATAGTCTTGATTGCATCAGGTCTTGGGATATTGAAGATCCTCTTAAATGAGATCAACAATCACTCAAAAGATTTTGATCTCAATATCCACAGAGAAAATACAAAGCAAATGAGGAATGCCTACACTCTAAGCTATTATGTACAGTTGGCTGGACAACCTGCCAAGACTTATCCCATCAATATGTAGACACTATAACAATAAATTGAGGTCAGAATTGAAGATGAGAAAGAGAATGAGTTGGACTGTCTTTGGTAAACAACAAAGTTCTTTTAATTACCCCACACTTCTCCCTGGAATAAAAGCTCTTTAGGAAAAATAAATATCAATATGCTCCTGGTATGTTGTGTGATTACTATTCATTGAATACTCTAGTCTCCCACAAAATTGGTGTTAACCATCATCCAAATGGCAACAGACATATTCATGGTAGTCATAAATAAACTATAACATATTCCAAAAGAGTAATTATTTAGGAAAAACACTACAAAAGATATTTAGGAAATGTTTGATAGAAAAAAAGATGAATTGATCACATGGTGAAAGCAAAAGATATTTGAAGGGTGGTACAATCCACATGCTTCATTGGTATCCTCCCAGTGTCAGAAATGGAAGAAGGCCCAAAATATGTTTAGAGTTATTTCTTCCCTCAGTAGCAGATTATTTTGTAGAAAAATGGACAAGCATTGAACAGATGGGTAGCAATCTGTATCATTGCAGGGAATAATGACATTGCTAAGATCGCAGATTCATTGGAATATTGAATTATTGAAATTTCTTGACTCTGGGTCTAGTATGCTTTTCACTATACCACCACTACCTCTATACAGATATAAGGTAGGAATGGTAGAGGGTAAGTCTTTAGGATTCAACAACTGTCAGCAGTTACAAATTTATTCATAGCTTGGATAAACTTGTCCAGATTTTAAACTCACATTGAATGATTTAGCAGAATTCTTTCATTTAAGAAAGTTCTCAAAGGCAAAAATAAGCTAAAGACTGTAATTAAATAGAACTGAGATGAAATTAAAAGAGAAAACTCATTTCCCTTGAATGAAATGTAAATGCATTTAAAATGCATAAAAGCGTTGTACTATTTTGTGTTTCTGTAAGAGAGGGACACTTGTGAAAGCATTAAGTACATCTGGGAAGGATTGCTAAGCCTTTATGTTCATAGTATTAGCCTTGCTGAGAAAAGAAGGTGGCAATTAAGTCTGGGGTTGGGGTGTGCTGCTCTTCAAGAAAATTTCAAAATCATGAACTATTTGAAGAGACGAATTCAGGGAAATCAAAGTTTCCTTCAAAAAACATTTGCAAACACATTTCTAATTGTGATTCCACAGATCATTTGCAACAGCTCCTAATGGGAGCCTTTATCTTTTGACTAGTATAGAATTATGGAAATTTAAAAGAAAAACACATTGGATTAGGTAATGCCATTCCCTTTGTAGGCCCCTTTCAGCCCCGAATATCATCTGAGCATGCCTTTTTTTAGAGCAGCATCCAAAATTTACAGTAGTTAGCTTCAACAGAAGTTGCTAACTGAGTGCTAGGTTTGGAGTCACAAGGTGGGTATTTCCTCATTTGTAAAATAATGTGGTAGGATGAAATGATATCTGAGATCCTTTTAAGTGTGAAATATCATCCTATAATTGTAACTTTTTATTTTTGGAGGGGGAAGGTAGGACAATTGGGGTTAAGTGACTTACCCAACGTCCCACGGCTAGTTTTTTGTTTGTGTTAAGTGTTTGAGGCCATATTTGAACTCAGGTCCTCCTGACTCTAGGGCCAGTGTTCTATTCACTGCACAACCTAACCACCCCATATAATTATAACTTTTGACCTTGATACAAGACACTCCCCTTGTACTTGGCCTCAGGTTCCCCATGTTTTAATTTGGTAATTGGACTAGATGATCTCTAAGATCCCTTACAATTCACATGGTACATTATTTTTCTTTATAATACATGTGTTTCAGCTAATGTTCAAAAATAGGCATCACCAGGCAGCTAAGTGGTACAGCGGATGGGGTGCTAAGTCTGGATTCAGAAAGACTCATCTTCCTGAGTTCAAATCTGGCCTCAGATACTTGACCCTGTGCAAATCCCTTAACTTTGTTCGCCTTAATTTCCTCATCAGTAAAATGATCTGGGGGAAGTAATGGCAAATCATTCTAGTATCTTTGCCAAGCAAACTCCAAATGGGGCCACAAAAAGCTGGACATTACTGGAAAATGACTGAACAACAATAACAAGAAAACAATCCCATCTCCAACTTCAGCTCTGACACCCTAAACAATGATCTTTTTAGTTCTACCACTTACCTTCTGAGTGACTTTAGTGAAGTCATTTAACTTCCTTGGCTCTTAGTTTTCTCATCTTCAAAATGAAAGAATTTAATTAGATGAAATAAATGAATGAATGATAAAATATTTGTTTTCCATAGACCAAGAACTGTGCTAATCTCTGAGGATACAGATAAAAACAATCAGACAGTTCTTGACCTCAAGAAACTTACATTCTCATGGGCAAAGACAATACATAAAGTGAGTGGCTAGAAAGTGTGGTCATGTCTTGGAAATGGCCTAAAATTGATATGAATGATTTGTTTGGGGGGAAAGTCCAAAGGCCCAAAGTCCAGATTCTGGATGGGGGGGGATGAAAGAGGATAAGATAAAAAGAAGTGTAGATGGAATGCAGCTGATTTCCCAAGTCTTCACCAACTTCACCAGCAAGTATTATGACCACTGTCTCTGTGACTTTTTATATCACATGATTTCCTCACCTTTGTCTACATTCAAGGGCATGTCATGAATCTTTTGTCTCAAAACTGAAAAAAGGTGTAAAAACTTTTTAAAGATCACATCAATGAGCCATCAAATATTCCTAATGCTTGCCTGTATATCAAGGGGAATGAATCATATTAACTTCAATGTTCTGGGGAAATATTATGTTCAATTATGGTATGGTGGAATAAGCATTGGTCTTAAGAGTTAAGGAGCCTGAGTTGAAGTTCCAGCTCTGGCACACATTAACTGTGTGACTAGGAGCAAGTCTCTTAACTTCTCTGAGCGTCTATTTCTTCATCTTCAAAATGAGGATGAAAATTCTTGTACTATCTACCTCACAGGACTGCAGAGGAAGGAACTTTGTAAGTTATAAAGCCCTGTAGACATTGCTATACACCTAATAATATAACAAGCCCAATACATAAAGACTAACAGGCCAAAATAAAATTATTTATGGTTCATCCCACTTCCTTGAATGTCCATTAAGAGTGGCCTTACCTTGTTTTGGATCTATTAGGTATCCCCAGCTTTGGGAAAGGGGACAGTTTTCTGACATACCATTATGGATATATTTCACCAAAATATATAATTTTGGGTACGTTTCATGACGAATGCTTTCACCAATTTTTTGGTTTCTACATCTGATTTGGTTTGTACATCTGATTATTTGGGGGATTGTTTTTTAATGATTGAATTCTATGATCTCTTTGCTTTATCTCTTTCCATTCAATTTTATCATGTTATATATGAAATAAAACATTTTATTATATGTAATATGATATTGTATTATATGTATTTTATTGCATTATGGTGTTATATAATAATGTATTATATATAATATATGTGACATATGAGGATAGATTTCTCTTTGGCTAGCACTTCTGCCCAATTAGGGGCTTCATAAGGGAAAAGAAAAAATCTTTTTTTAAAGATTGTTTGATAAGAAGAAAGGCCAGGATTCAGGGATAAAATCCGTTTTAGGATTGTCCATAGATGTATAAACAATCTTCTGGTTCGAATTTAGTACAAATTGTTAATAAGTGCCACTACTCAAAAAAAGGAAGTAACTCTTAAAAACAGAATTGACCAAGTGGAAAACAAGGTACAAATGTTCATTGAGGAAGATAACTCTTTAGAAAGCAGAGCTGGCCAGATGAATAAAAAGAGGTGCAGAAGTTCACTGAAGAAAATAATTCCTTAAAAATTAGAATTAAGACTTTGGAAGCTAATAACTCAATGAGACAACAAGAAGCAATCTAGCAATTAAAAGAATGGAAGATTAGAAGGAAATATGAAACATCCCATCAGAAAAACCAATAGACCTGAACAAATAGATCAACAAAATATAACTTAAGAATAACAAGACTACCTGAAAGCTATCATCAAAGAAAGAACCTATATATCCTATTTCAAGAAATTATAAAGGGAAAATGTCCCAATATCATAAAACCAGAGAGTAAAATAGATATTGAAAGAATCCACCAATCACCCACTTAAAGAGACCCCAACATGAATACTCCCAGAAATATTCTAGCAAAGTTCCAGAGCTCCAAGGTCAAGGAAAAATTATTACAGGAAGCCAGAAAATTCATGTATCATGGTCACAGTCAAGATCAGACAAGATTTTGCAGCTACTAATTACAAAGGGAAAGAGAACTTGAAATATGATGTTCTGAAAGGCAAAAAACTAAAATTGCAATGAGAAGGAGGAGGAGGAGGAGGAGGAGGAGGAATGATAAACAGAAGAAAATATAATGGAAGGAAATAGTAATCATAATTATCAATGTGAGTGATATGAACTCACCTGTAAAATAGAAGTGGAGAGAAGAATGAATTAGATACCAGAATTAAAAGATAATTTATTTACTAGGAATACACTTAAAATAGAAAAGCACGCAAAGTTTTAAAAAGGGACTGGAACAGAAACTATTATGCTTCAGCTGAAGTAAAAACAAATGCAGGAGTAGCAATCATGATCTCAGACAAAGCAAAATAAGAAATAGAATTCATTAAAAGAGATAAGCAGGGAAAGCACATCTAGATAGAAGGCATTATAGAAGTATTATCAGTACTAAACATATGTGTACCAAATGGCATAACATCCAACTTCTTAAAGGGAAAGATAAATGAATTACAGGAGGAAAGAGACATTAAACTGATTCTAATGTGGGACTTCAACTTTCCCCTCTGAGAGCTAGATAAATCTAATATCAAATAAGAAAGAGGTTAAGGAGATGAATACAATTTTAGAAAAGTTAACCATGATAGATTTCTAGATAAAATTGAATAGAAATAGAAAAGGTATACTTTTTTTTCTCAATTGCATATGGCACCTTCACAAAAACTGACCATAGATTAGGACACGAATAACTCACAACCAAATGCAGAAAACAGAAATAGTAAATGAACATTTCCCAGACCATAACAAAATAAAAATAACATTCAATAAAGGACCATAGAAGCAGAGATTTAAAATTCATTAGAAATGTAATAATCTAATTCTAAATAATAATTGAGTCAAAGAAATCATATATATGATCAACAATTTCATTAAAGAGAATGACAACAATGAGATAACATACCAAAATATGTGGGATGTAGCCAAAGCAGTTCGTAGGGGAAAATTTATGTCTCTAAATGTTCGCACCAATGAAAAAGAGAAGTATAGATCAATGAATTTGTCATTCAAATACAAAAATAGAAAAAGAACAAATTAAAAATCCCTAATTAAAAACCAAACTGGAAATCCCAAAAAGAAGAAATTAATAAAATTGAAAGTAAAAATAATAAATAATTAAAACTAAGAATTAGTTTTCAGGAAAAAAATGAATAAGTAAACCATTGGGTAATTTTACTTCAAAACAAAGAAAAAAAGAAAACCAAAGTACTAATATCAAAAATCAAAATGGTGGGTGCATCATCAAAAATATAAAATAAAAGCAATTATTAGGAGTTTTTTTCACAATTATATGCCAGTAAAATTGATAATCTAAGTGAAATAGATAAATGTTTACAAAAATATAAACTATCTAGATTAGCAGAAGAAACAAAATAGAGAAATTGAACAAGCCATAGATGAGCTCTTTAAGAAAAAATCCCCAGGTCCAGATGGATTTACAAGTAAATTCAACCAAACATTTGTGGGACAGTTAATCCCAACACTATATAAACTACCTAAAAAAATAGATAAAGAAGGCATCCTAACAAATTCCTTTAATTATACAAATATTTTTTTGATATCTAAACCAGGGAGACCAAAAACAGAGAAAGAAAATTATAGACCAATATCCTTAATTAGTATTGATGCAAAAATTTTAAATAAAATACTAGCAAGAAGATCATAGCAATATATCACGATGATTATACATTATGTCCAAGTTGGATGCATACCAAAAATGCATGGTTGGTTAAATATTTTAAAAACCTAGCAGCATAATTGGCCATATCAATAACAAAAACAACAAAAACTGTATGATTATTTAAATAGAGGCAGATAAAGTTTTTGATAAAACCCATTTGACAACATCCATTCACTATTAAAAACATTAGAAAACATAGAAATCGATGGAGGCTTTCTTAAAATGATAAGTAGTATCTATCTAAAACATAGAGCAAGCATTAAGAACAGCAGAGAAGCAAGGATGCCCATTATAATCACTATTATTCAATATTGTGTTAGAAATTTTAGCTATAGCAATGATACAAGGAAAAGAAATTGGAGGAATGAAAATAGGCAATAAGGAAACAAAACTATAACTCTTTGCAGATGATATTTTTAGATATCCATAATCAACTCAAAAATAATTGAAACAATTAACTTCAGCAACATTGCAGAATATAAAATAAACCCACATAAATCATCATCATTCTTAAATGCCGAGGGGATGTGTCAAGTGTAGCGCCAGCACAATATTCACAGCACCAATGGTAATTATAAATATGCTGGTGTATATTCAATCACAAAATATAACAGATTCTCCATATATAAGACAGAAGCAAAACATTTATTCAGACACCAGAAAACCAAATCCCAACACCAGAAAGTCACATCCATCATAGTAGCAAAGAAGCTAATAAGCCATAACACAGCATGAAGCTAGTCCATCTTTTTGCCTACCCACAAACAAACATTAACTTGCAAGTCGAGCTATCTGCATGGATGGGTCCTCTCCTCCCTCCATGCTCTGACTCCCAGCTTCCAGTGGGCTCTGCTCCACCCATCAGCAAACTCTTCCCACTACAGGCTCCATGTGATTACATTCAGTCTATTAGGGGACAGGGATGATCTTCAAATCAGGGAAGGTCTTCAAATTCCCTTAGGTTTATTAAGGGGCAGGAAAGATCTTCAAATTCCCATTACCATTACATCAAGAGAGCTCTCTCACAAACCCCTCTGAACACCTTTCAATAATGCCTCAAAATAAATTCTGGAGCCACAAAACCCACAAAAGAATAGTGTGAAACAATTTTACAGCCCATGACAACTTAGAAGATTGGCAGGAAGTACATTGTGCCAAGGTAATAATAGAGCACAGTCCAGTGTAGGCCACAGTAGTTCAGACCAGGCTCTAGCAAACCATGAGCAGGTTTTGAGAGTGACTGAATCAACAACAGCAACAGTAGCAACTGCTTGTGGACCTCTCGGTCCATAGACAGTAAGAGCTAGAACAACTTGTCAGAAGATTGTAGGGATCCCTTTGCTGGTATTGGGGGCAGGACACTGCTGCATTACCCATGAGGGATCTGGGTTAGCATCCTAAAATGGCAGTCCCAGAGCAAGGAGAAGCAGTAGCACACCAAAGTTTATGGCCACAGCGGAGCAGGACTCTGTTCACACTTCCATGGCAGAAAAGAATGCTTGCGGGCACTCACACAGAACAGAGCATAGACCAGGAGAGCAACAAACATACCTCTCCCTAGAACATAACACCTTGCAAGAACTGAAAATTTGTAGATCCCATAGAAGTATCTCTGAAAAAAAAAGCTGCACAAAAATCCTGAAGTTTGGGACAGTGCATTTTCCATCCTGGAAGCAGAGCCTTACTTAAACAAACAGTTAAAAGTCAATAAAAAGGCTGGGAAAATGAGAAAACAACAGAAAAAATAAAATACACACCCAGAAGAAGAGAACAAAGTCAAGTCTCCTACATCCAAAGCATCTTAGAAAAATAATAATTGGTCTCAGGTGATGGGAGAGCTCAAAAATGATTTTGGAAATCAAGTAAGAGGAGAGGAAAAATTAGGAAGAGAAATGAGTGATACAAGAAAATAGTGAAAAATGAGTCAACGTCTTGATAAAGGAGACACAAACACCTAAATACTGAAGAAAATAACACCTTACAAAATGGACTAGGTCAAATGGTAAGAGAGGTACAAAAAAACCAATGAATAAAAATGCCTCAAAAAGCAGAATTGGTCAAATGGAAAAAAGAGGCACAAAAATTCCCTGAAGAAGATAATTACTTAAAAAGTAGAATTAGCTAAATGGAAAAAAGAGGTACAAAAGCTCACTGAAAAAAAATAATTCCTTAAAAATTATAATTGAGCAACAGGAAGCTAATCACTCTATAAGACATCAAGACACAATAAAACAATGGGGCAGCTAGGTGGCACAGTGAGTAGAGCACCGACATTGGAGTCAGGAGGACCTGTGTTCAAATATAGGCTCAGACACTTAACACTTACTAGTTGTGTGACCTTGGGCAAGTTGCTTAACCCAACTACTCTCCAAAAAGCCAAAATAAAAGAAAAGAAAAGAAACAATAAAACAAAACCAAAAGAATGGAAAAAATAGAAGCCAATGTGAAATATCTCGTTGGAAAAACAACTTACCTGTTTTTTTTAAAGATCTAGGAGAGATAATTTAAGAATTATTGGGCTTCCTGAAGTCCATGATTAAAAAAAGAACCTAGAGAACAGTCCTTCAAACCACCAACAAAGCCCAACAGGAAGAGATAGAAAGAGAAATTCCATTTAAAATAATGGGAGACAACATAGAATACTTGAGAGTCTATCTGCCAAGACAAACCTAGGGATTATATGACTACTATAAAACCCTCTTCATACAAATAAAGAAATATATAAACAAATGGAAGAAAATTAATTGGTCAGGGGTAGGCTGAGCCAACATAATAAAAATACAAAATCTATATAAATTAATTTACTTATTCAGTGCCATACCAAACAAATTATCAAAGAATTATTTTATAGAACTAGAAAAAATAACAAAATTCATGTAAAAGAAAAAAAAGTTATGGATATCAAAAGTACCAGTGAAAAATAAAAGTAAAGGGAATTCAGCCTAGTAGTTCCAGATTTCATAGTATACTGAAAAGTATTAATCATGAAAATAATATGGTATTTGCTAAGAAATAGTAGTGTATCAGTAGAATAAATAAAACAATACACAGGAGTAAATAACCATAGTAATCTAGTGTTTGATAAACACAAAGAAGTAAACTTTGGGGACAAAAACTCACCATGTGACAAAAATTGATGGAAATATTAGAAACCATTTTGAAAGAAACTAGTCATAAACCAATGTCTCATACCATTTACCAAGATAAGTTCAAAATGGATAAATGATTTAGATGTTAAGGGTGATATCATAATTAAATTAGGGGAGTATGGAAAAATGTACCTGTTAGATCTTTAGAAGAAGGAAGAATTTATAACATAGCAAAAGATAATCATCATGAGAAATAAAATGAATAATTTTGACTTCATGAAATTAGAAAGTTAGTACAAACAAAACTAATGTGGCCAAAGTCCAAGGGGGTATTAAAGAAGATATGGGAGAGAGCAGATTGGAGGAGAAGATATCCTGTGGGACTGCTATTTTGGGGCAGTGGGTAGGGGAAAAACAAAGAGAAAATTTGTAACTCAAAATCTGGTGGAAATGAATGATGTAAATCAGAAGTTAATAAAGCATTTGAAAAAAATAAAAGTGGACAGTTGACAAAAAAAAGAACAAAACTAATGTGGACAAAATTAGAAGGAAAACAGGACAAAGGGGTAAAATTTATAGCAAGGTTCTCTTAAAAAGGCCTCATTTCTCAATTATATAGTGTACTGACTTAAATTTATTTTTAAAAAATAAGAACTATTCCACAAATGAGAAATAGTCAAAGGATCTGAACAGGTCGTTTTCAAAGGAAGAAATCAAAGCTATCAATATCCACAAGAAAAATGTTCAAAATCATTATTGACGAGAGAAATGCAAATTAAAACAACTCTGAGATACCACCTCAATCATATCAGATTGGCTGACATGACAGAAAAAGTGACAAATACTAAAGTGGATGTAGTAAAATATATATACTAATGCACTGTTGGTGGCATTGTGAACTGGTTTAACAACTTTGGAGAACAATTTGGAACTATGTTCAAAGGGCTTTAAAATTGTGCATCCCCTTTAACACAGCAATATCACAACTAGGTCTGTATCAAAGAAAAGGAAAACAGTTCTTTGCAATCCTGGGAAGATTTATGTGAACTGACAAAAAGTGAAATGAGCCAAATCAGAAGAATATTGTACACAGTAATGGCAATATTATAAAGATGATCAACTGTGAAAGGCTTAGCTACTTTGATCAAGATAGTGATCCGAAGCAATTCCAAAGAATTCAAGATGAAAATGTTATATATCTCCAGAAAGAGAACTGATGAACTCTGAGTGCTGATTGAACCATAATTTTAAAAACCTTTCTTTATTTTTATCATTTAATTTTGTTTGTCCTTTCTTTTGTAACTGTTAATATTTAAATATTTTTTGCAATGACTTCACATTTATAATAGATATCATATTGCTTGCCTTCCCAAGGGATCAGGGAGGAGAGGAAAAGAAAAAGAATATTTGGAACTCAAAATTTTTAAGTGAATATTCAGATTTTTTCATGTAATTGGGAAGTATTTAATGAAATAAATAAAAAACATTTTAAAAGAAGTGCCTCTGCTAATAAATGGAAAGAACACTATTCAAATCTATCACTTTCTACCTTTGAGCAAGTCACTTAATCTCCCTAAGCTTCAGTTTCCTCAATTGTAAAATAAATAGGTCAGTTTAATTTCAGATCCATTTCAATCTTACATCTATAATCTTAGATATCTGTGATCTAATGGTATCTCAAAGTTATGCTTTTTATCTCCTTAGGATGTAATATCATTTTCATCTTGCCCAATCACCTGTGAAATCAATACACATTTCTTCAAATGTTTATATTTTAGAGTTTAGGAGACTAAGGTTGGCCCTGTTCAAAAAGATTTCCAGGACCTCCTGATTTCTGTTATTATTATTATTACTAATAGTTCAATTTAATTATGTTTTCATATCCAAATTCTTTCCTTCCCATTTCCTCCTAACTCCATTGAGAAAGCCAGAAAAATAAAACCCTTTATATAGACAAGTAAAACAAATCCCTCAATTACTTGTGTCCAAATAAAATACATGTCTTCAATTAGCTCTCTATCTGGAGGTGAGTAGAATGTTTTATAACATGTTCTCTGGAATTATGATTGTCATTGTGCTGATTAGAGTTCTTAATTCTTTCAAAGTTGTTTGTCTTTACATTATTGGTGTCATTTTATAAATTGTTCTTAGTTCTGCTCACTTCATTTTGTATCAGTTCATACAATTTTCCCAGGCTTCTCTGAAACAATTCCCTTCATTGTATCTTATAGTACAACAGTATTTCATCACATTCGTGTATCACAATTTGTTCAACCATTCCCCTTCAAGGCTTCCATGTAACATGGATCTTTGTTCAACTCGAACAAAGGTAGGATCTCTCCCAACTTTCTCCCACACTACCTGCTTAAATTTGATCCCTTATTATATCTCAGTCTCTGACTATATTTCAAGCCCGTTGCCCCTCTCCTGATGCCTCTACTTTCCTCTTTCAAAGTCGAATTCCATTCAATATGCCCATCAACAGGGAAGGTTTTCAACTTCAGGCCTAGAACTCTGTCCACTGTGACATCTTGTAGTCCCTGCCTTATCCACCTTGAGATTTCTCCATTTAACTCAAATGGCCAAAGGCTCTTCCTTTAGAACCTTCCTTTAAACACATAAAAGAGATTATTGCTTTCAGCATGCACAGTTTCATATAATTCTTCTCTAAAGCCACTTCTAATCCCAAGTGTGTCTCAACAAGGTTAGTACAAGGGTAGCAGGGATTTATTGATTTTACCTCATGGAACATTGACAGTCCTGCAGGGGACCACTCCATAGGGCACATACTAACTTCCTCTGAAAACTTCAGGGACACTTGTGACTCATCACTAAACAACTTGCTCTTTGAGATAATAAATAAATCCTGTATTAGTCACTGAACAGGAAAAGTTGTTGGTTAACTTTTTAAAGGCAGTGGGCCTCTCTCTCTCTCTCCCTCCTCTCCGCTCCGACCCCCCCCCCCCGCTCCTCTCTCTCTCTCTCGTTTATCAGAATTAATTGATTCTTTTCATGAAGTAGCTATGAAAACATGGCAGCTAAAAGGCAAATCAGCTTAGCCAACACTGAAACTGATTCTCAAAAATGTAGCCGTCTCTTTGTTTTCCTCTTTAGTTTTGATAATTAAGCAATAATCCTAAAATGAATGTTTCTAGACTTGGAGAAACCTTGAGTGTTTGAGAGCTTTTGAACTCCTAGGTGTTCGGTTGGTGCTACCTGTGCTTTGAAAGGATCCCTCAGAAAGAACTCAAGGGCTCCTTAGAGAAGATGATTACTGGCAGAATAGTGAACATAATACCCCAAGACATGGAGATGGAGAGATTTATTTAGACAGTACAGCACCAAGGTGAAAGTAAAATTGCATCTCTGCAGGCCCAAAAATGTTTCTGCTGATAGTTTAAGTATCAGCCTCCTAGGAGAGAACAGTATTTCTAAGTTACAATTACTACTTGTTTTAAGTCTTGGTTTATGTGTGCTTGTGAGTCTTTTGTGCTATGCATTTCTTTTGTGCAGAGGAAATAAATTTCTGTCCTATACTTGGTATACACTGCACATTGCATACTTTTTTCTCCTCTTTTGTGGGAGAAACTATACATGAAATCTTTATTAATTTTCCCTAGGTTTCCAAGACGTAAGTTTAATGAGACAGAGAGTGCAAAAAAAGGATTCTGACACCTCTTTTTGGTGACCAGTCTTCCCCAAGACCAAAACTAGTTGGAGCGTATGTGTCTAAAACTGAAAAGAAGAAGGGGCAGGCCAGGTAACACAGTGAGTAACAGCACCGGCCCCAGAGTCTGGATGACCTGGGATCGAATCCAGGCTCTGATACTTAGCACCACACCCAGAAATAACTGGCCGTGTAACCTTGAGCAAGTTACTTAACCCCAATTGCTAAAAAATAAAAAAAAATAAATGAAGAAGAAGAAGAAGAATTTGCAGTACGAAGTAAAGGGTGATAGCATGAATAGCATTTAGTGAGAAACACAGGCAAACTTTCTACAGGATGTAGATCAATAATCCAACATAGAGAAAGCAAATCCTATCTTTCATTACTCTTCGTTGTAAACTAGCCCTTCTCCAAGTACTAATTGGGAATAGCTGAGGTTCCCAGTTAGTTTCATATCTAAGAGGACTATATATATATATATATATATATATATGTGTGTGTGTGTGTGTGTGTGTGTGTATACTTTGTTTACTCTGAGGATAGTTCAGGAAGGTTACAATTAGTAATAATGAAAATATCACTAATATGGGGTTTCTTCAAGGATAGAATTAGCTACTATTATCAATTTTGAGCTTACTTTTATTGGAGTTTTCTGTGTAGTCAACACAGCAGGCATCAAAACAGCACATTAATTAAATGTTTATCTTAACTATGGGTTGTGCTAAATATTTTAAGTGTGCAGGCCTTCTTGAGTTTTAAAGGTAGGTAAACTTCTTTGCTTATTTGTGATAATTGGTTAAAATTTGGGAAAAAACTGTTAAGATGAGAAAAGAAGAGTCAGTGTAGACAGTTGATTATTTTGTCAGTCATTCCATCTGTAAAATATCTCTACTTAGTATTCTATCACCACAAAGGTAAGGACTGCTTCCAGGGAACATAAGAGGTGGTGCTACTAAAAACAAAAGTAGCTTCATTTTAGGTATCACTGAAAGTGACTTCAGCAACCAGAACTGGGGTGAGAGGTTACCCCTGGCACTTTCTGCTGACAGTCCTTACATTTGTGAAAGCAGTAACATCAGAGGCTGCTTCACCACAGGATTTTGTTGAGTGGAATTGCCTCCACCAACCCCCAGGACTGCCCTGACTCCTACTTGGCCTGTGTCACCACAGGGGCTAGGATTCAAAAAGAAAGGCAATTAGCACAAACTTCCCATCATTCATTTTGTAATTATATAACCTTCTTAGTCTCTTATTATCACACAACTCAGGAGGATGGGAAGACACTGCTTGACAGGAAAAAAGAGCCACTCTATCAGTCCCACCACCACAGACCAACACCAACTGCTCACAGTCCCTCTAGTCTCCTAGGCATGTGGTCCTCTTACCTTTCGTCATTTTGATCCCTCCCAATATCAGCGTCAGCATCAGCTACTTGCAGGGATTGTAATGGAGAGAGACAGAAGAGGGAGGTTGCTGCCCTGAGCTAATAAGTTTTATGGTACTTTCCTGACCCCCATTATCACCAACCATTTAGTGCCCTACTTCAATCAATTTCAAATAGGATTTCCTGGTATTATGACTGTCATATTCCCACCCTATGCTCCCATATCTTCTTCTATTCAGTGTCACACCATCCCCCCTAACTCTTCTACTTCCATGATTTTGAAGTCTGAAATTCTACTCTTTGACCACAATCTATTGCCCTTTCATCTTTACCTATGCCTCATTCCTCCTAAATATATAAAATTTCATCAGGATCACCATTTGATTTTTCTTAATCTAGACATTTTTTCTATACTCATAATGTATTCACTACAAGGTTGAGACTATGAGTGAAGAAAAAAGTCCACACCCATAGTCTCAACCCTATAGTTAATTCAATTAAGAAAATCTGATGCTTTTATAGCATATTAGATTTTTCAAAGTACTTTGTATAAGTTATCACCTTTGATCCTCACAATAATGCTGTGAGGTACGAATGCTTACCTCCATCTCATAGATGAGTTTAAACAGTTTACCAAGAGGCTGCTTTATGGAGCAGACTCCTTGGAGGGTGGGGTAGGGGAAACAAAAAAAAGGGGGAACTAGAAATAAAGGAATGAATGAATAAATGAATTCAGAGATTGGGTACAGAAAGTACATTGGAATCCTTTATTATGATTGTGGGTAACATTATTATAAATTAATATTAACAGTAATCTTCACCACTTAAAATATTTCTCCAGTGCCTCCAATGACACGAATTTGACCCTGGGTTCTCAAAGACTATGCCATGGCCACATGAGTTCTAATAGGGCTTACCAAGCTGGAAAGTCTTCATGTGTGCCCCAGGGACCTCTGCATCCTATAATACAGCATCAGCTCCAATACTCGCAACTAATCAGTCCCCTTTTTTCTGGGGCCCTTCTGATTGGAGGGTAGTTACCTCCCCTCATAACCTCCATTTAACCTCCTTAAGATCAGGGACTATATTTCTTTTTTTGTATTTGTATCCCCAGAAGTTAGCACCTGAAACTTAGTATGTGATTGATAAATTGACTGGTGATAGGCTATCATCCTCAGATCTGCCCAGCTAAAGGAAGAGATGGGTTGGTCACCACTGAAAGGTGGGCCAATAGGTTTATTTGGGGTAGCCTACTCTAAGTCACTAGACTATCCACTGAAATATGCAGGGTTGAGCACCATGAAACAGTGATAGAGCATTCCACACTGATTAAATTATAGCCCATAGGACTGAAGTCAGCTTAGCAGAAATAATTGAAAACTGTCTTCAATCAGGGGGTGTAAGACAGATAAACACTAGCACACAGGAGGACTGCTAGCACAGGTTGACTCTTTTTTTTTTTTTTAAAGCAATCGGGGTTAAGTAACTTGCCCAAGGTTACACAGCCAGTTATTTCTGGGTGTGGTGCTGAGTGTCTGAGCCCGGGATTTGATCTCCAGGTCTTCTCAACACTGGAGCCGGTGCTCTTACTCGCTGTGCTACCTGGCCGCCCCACAGGTTGACTCTTGATCTGTTCAGACCAGAAGACAACTTTGAAGGGGTTAATAATCTTACTTTATTCCAGTCTAGTCTTCTCAAAAGGGTTGCTGATAATAGGAACACCAATTCCTATAGCATTCCCTAATCATCCTTCTTGAAGGGGCTGGTGGGAAGAGGGGGGAATTACCCCTACATCTTGATGGGTTTAATTGAGACAGGTACAGCTTGTGCACTCCCCTAAGTCCCCTCAAGCCTCAATGGGGTCCACTTGAGGCAAACAAAGATTCCCCCCAAACTTTGATGCGGGCCAGTCAAGGCACACATAGCATTCCAGCTTGTGCATTCAACCCTAAGGTTTCCCCACTCTCATCCCTGTATCTCACTGTGTAGTTGCAGTAGATGTTTACAATTTAAGCACAAATGTTTATATTATTTATCATTACATAATGCTATTCAAGCATGAGAACTCATATCTAATACCTGGGAACAAGAGATTATTATGGCTATGGATCATGGGAAACTGAACTCTAAGAAATAATAACAAAAATCAACTTCATAAACACTAAAATCCACCCTGCTTACAAGGGACCATAAGATGTTCTGCTTTTCTCTGTCCAGGTTGGTGTTACTCAACTATAGAAACAAGTTTGACTTAAGTGACCCTAAGGAGACCCTTGTAAGAGCCTTCTTTTTCTCTTACTTGAGCAACTACAGAATACTCCTATTTGAGTACTCAGGAAAGACTAGGCCTTAACAAATATGCTGATACTATCTATACCATTCATGTTTCTATTATAGAGGTATAATAATATTCATGCTAACTCCTGGAACATTTTGAGCAGATTCTTAAAAACTCTCTCTCAATGATCAGTTTGCATCATAAAGCTTTAAGCAATTTTATTTGCCAGTCCATAAAAGTAGTCTTTATTCCATGACATGGGAAAACAGATTTAGATCTTGGAAGGGAATTCAGAGGTCATCTAGTTCAACCCCCTCATTTGACAGATGTGGAAATGGAGACTTAGGGAAGTTAAGCAATTTGACCCAAATAACAAAAGTAGTAAGTAAAAGATTTGGATCTGAACCCAGGACCTCTGATTCTAAAGCCAGTACTCTTGCCATTGTGCCATGTCTTTTGAACCATTTGAAGCAGAGTCAAGATCAGCATCATCAAACTAAATGGCTTACAGAAAAACTATATTAGGTAGTTGCCCAAAAAAGGTATATCGGGATTTGATTTGTTCTCAGTTTGCAATGCACTATTTTACTTTTAATAATTCACTTTCCTCGGAATATTGACTTCCTTTTTACCTCTCTTAAAATACATTTTAGTCTTTGAAAGGAACCTTAAGGGCAGGCTGATTGTGTTCACCTTTACTTAGCACACAAGTTTGCCTTTCAAAATGAAGAGCGCATGGATATTTTTAGATCAGATTTCTCAGTGTGGTAGATATGGTGCCTTTCCCAGTCACCCTTACATAGTTCCAGCATCCTCTTACAGAATCCAGAAACTCAGAGGCTCCTGCAAGCACAGAGACAAATTGAATTTCTGCTGAAGTCAAACAAGGCAGCACATTTTTTTATCCCCCCTTGATGAATGGATTACACCTTCTGTAGAAATGGTTCTATTTACTCATTATCACAATTCTGCCCTACTCAGGTTACATTTATTAACTGGAAATAAAAAGTAATTTAGACACAGATTCATTATAAATAGATCAATGCCCCCCTCTGCTCTTTGCTGCAATCACTTCCAGCTGGATTACCATGTGTTTACCTAGTTTGCCTACTAGGACCTTCAGTGGGCATATACAGTAGATCGATCTTTCTTAATACAATAAAAAGTAATCCCATAATTGATCCTAATTAAGAACTATTTAAAACAATTACTATAGAGTCATAGAAATGTGGCAGAAACAGTTTTGTTCATTTATTTAGTCTACCTCCTGCTGGTGCTGGTCTTTGTTCCCTGCAGTGTTCTTTTCTAGTAATTTGTCCAGTCTTACTTAAAAAAAAAACCTTTAAGGATTAGTTTCTGTTTCTTTCCTCAGAGATACAGTTTCAGAATCTGATAGATTTCATTTTACCCTAAAGTTATCTTCAGTCTTTATTTTTCTCCCTGTGTCCCTCTAAATGTAAATATGACCTAAAGTGAGATACAAAGTACCCAATGTTATAGGCTTCTCAAAAGGATGAAATTATTTCTATCACCTCCACCTCCATCCCACCCCTTAAAGCCTTGGGTTCCACCACTGGGACAACAGATTCTGATAGGTTTGCCCAGAACTAGACTTCCATACCATCTTCTGTCCATCTTCATCGTGTGTTGCTTCCCTTTACCATCCCTTTTCCACCTCATCTTTAATGTTGTCTTTGCCCCAAAGGAATAGACTGTTTTGCTTGCTTATATTTATATCCCTGGCAATTAGTATTAAGTATCTGGTGCATAGAAATCTTTTAACAAATAGTCTATCTATGTACCGATCTATCTATAATGTAAAAATTCCTTAGGACACTTCTCATGACCATATCCCTATACATTCTGCAGGTGGAGGAAAAGAGAGGCTAATCTCTATCATCCTAAATTCATGCTGACTTGTGAGCATGAAGGTAGATACAGTATCTTTTCTTCATGTACAGTGCATGGCATATTATTATAAATAAATATTCACCAAATGCTTATTGATGAATTGATGTGAAGAGAGTAAACAGGTAAGCCCCTATGATCATGGGACTCTGGGCTCTGCTTCAGTGCTAAATCACTTTGCACTTTGAGATGATGAAGCAATATTCTTATGAGCCATTGATCCAGAAAGAGTGATTCACAGGGTAAATTCTCATCTTCTTCCTTTCTCCAGAATGTGTGGCATGGACCACTTTCCCTGGAAATTCTAAGGGGGTAAGGATTCCTCTTCCCACTGTCATCTATATGCTTTAAAATAGCAACTAAAACACATGTGGCCTATAGCAATGGGCTACTTTTTATGCTTTTGACTTCTTTCCCCAAGGACAGGGGAACAAAGGGCAATGCTGATATGGAAGTTTGAGAGGTCAAAAGCTGCTCAGAGGACATTCCTGAAACCATACCTTTCTTAGAGAGGATGACTTTAAGGGAGAAGCTCAGACATCGAAAAGCCAAGTTGAAGATTAAATGTCTATTGAACCACCCTACATATTGATTCATGTTTTTTTTAATGTTTAAAGTATCAACTTTTTGGAAGAACATAATAGGAGTTATGGGTTATTATGTTACATTTTAGGTATTTGCCAACAAGTTATTTGAGTTTTAAGCATTTCTTTTGTTAAAATAAATACTTCTCTTACACTGTGTACCTTTCTACTCTCTTTGAGGAGATCTGAAATATGAGCCAAATGTAAGTTTTCAGTAATTTTCTCCA
>NW_027187419.1:10956897-11014397 GCF_028583685.1 Petaurus breviceps papuanus | reverse complement strand
GCTCTAATATATAAACTACTGAGCCAGAGCAAATGTCTTTAGTAATGCAATTGTATCATAGCCCTGTTATTAATGGATTTCAGTTTTTGTCTTACAACACCTGTGATGTAGAGTTTGGATCTGAGAAGGTACCAGACACTGAATAGTTCTGGTCCTAGCTAGCCCATTTCAAGGTAATTTTTAGATGGCATATGACATAGTTCTCCCACTGTTTTGGAACCTGATAAGAATAAGTTATATATGGAATTTCATCCCAATTACACTAACAATGTAACAAAGGGAGAGGCAGCAAGGTATAGTGATGTAATGGCAAGCAAAGGAGTGTTTAGCTCCTTGTTTCAGTTATACAAAGATTTATCACCTTGTTTCAGTTCAAGTGTCTTTGAATCTTGCCCATTATTATTTCAAGTCTTTGTTAGAAACAGAACCTGTGAAGCCCACAGTGGGAGGGGCTTGCCAAAGACCAGAACAGGAAGGATGTAAGAGGTGAGTGGAACAGGACTGATGATATGTAAAAGCTTGAGCACAACTGGGATGGAGCAGAACTGAGAACACTTGTGGTATCTGGCATTCTGTCTCTTCTGTCTGTGTTGATTTGTGTTTGTGTTACTTTGTTAGACAGAAGTATTTTGTCTGTTGATTGTGTTACTTTGTCAGATAGAAGGATTCTATCTGTTGAATTATGTTACTTTGTTAGACAGAAGCACACTGTCTTTTCACTTATGTTGATTTCACAGGCAGAAAGTAAATTGATAATGGTGCTGGCAATGCGTATGAATGTTGTTGTGGCTTTGTTAAGTTTTGTCCTCCCAGAAACAGAAACTGTGAAGGGTTTGAGGTGGACTGGTCACCATAAGCTTCAATGTAGAATGGGAACTGGACAAGGAACTGAGAGCTGCTTACCTGTGAATCCAGGAGATGGTTGGATTAATTCAGGCAAGAGCTGGGAGCATGAAACCATGGAATTTGGGAGCCAGCCTCCAGTCAAGATGAAAGGACCTTTCCTTGGGTACTTAGTGCTGACTGACAAGATCATGATTTACTGTGACCTAGGGGTGAGAGAACTTTGTACATTGTACCCCTTAAAGATGATTGGAAGCTAGTCTCCAATCAAGAAGAAAGAAGACTTTCTGATTGCTGAGATTAAGATAATGTGACCTGGGGTGGGAGACTTTTGCACTTTGTATCCTGAATGATATCTTTTGTTTAAAACTATGTGGGCCACTTTAGTAGTAAGTTGCTGTGTTATATCATTGTGAATGTTGAACTTTTTTCTGTGAATGTTTTGCTTTAATTCATTGATGAATAAATAGAGAGTTCACTATACTATGTGATAAGAACCTTAAAGCTATTCACAGTAGCAGTTCTCTGGAAAGCTGCTTGTGCTTGGTTTTACAAGTGGGTAGAGTGAATAAAGAGCTGGCTATGGAGATTCTGGTATATACTGGCTATGTGACTTTGTACAAGTCACTTAACCTCTCACTGCTCTATATCTAGACCATTAGAGTGGAACTTCTTCAAAGGGCAGAGACTTTCTTTTGACTTTCTTTGTATCCCCAGTGCTTAGCATAGTACCTTCCTGGCACATAATAGGTGCTTTGATAATTGTTTCTTGCCTAATAGTTTGACTGCAGGGAAGACATTGATCAACATTGTTAAAGGGAGTTTCCTCACTTGAAATTCCTTGTACCAATGAAATCAGAGATTTAGTTCCTATTCCTACACGAAAAAAAACAACATATATTTCTAGGAGTGTTCTAAGAATTACAAAGAGTTTTCTTCACAACTCTATGAAATAGGCAGTGCAAGCATTTTTAATACCATTTTATAGAGGAGCTTGTAACTTATACAGGGATCACTCAACTAGTAGTTGTCAGAGCTGAGATTTGAAATCATATTTCCTAAGAACAAGTCTTGGCTTCTTTTCACTGTACCATGCTCATATCTCCTGGTCCTAAAGAGTTTAGCTTCCTTTCTTCATTCCAGTTAGCTGCATATGAGTAAATAAACACACGGAAGGCAGGAATGCTGCCAAGAGCTAGCAGTCCATAGTAGGAACAATATGTACTTGACCAAGTTTATCTAGGGAGTCAAGATAGCTGGATAGTGTCATTCCCTATTGGTCTCTCAGACATTCCTCTAAATTTGAATGCAGCCCACAAGACCCCTTAGGGAACAAATTTTGTCCAGACTTATGCTCAGGAAGAAGACAGAAAAGCTATCTGGGCATCTAAGAACAAAGGCATAGTTTTGTTTGGCAGAGAGTTAGCTAATAAATCTCTAAGTGCCAGCTCAACAGGCAATGGGAATCTTGTTTTCCTGTTTTAATAAAGAAGTAAAAGAGAATGGTAACTATTCTCTGCTTCAAAGCAGGGTATCCTCCTTTCAAGGGATAGTAATCAAACTATATCTAAGATATAGCCTACTCTGGACAGATAGTGATACATGAAATCTACCCCCCCCATTTCCTCTGTTTAAATATGACAACATTGCTTTAGCCATATACCTAGACATGAATATTTAGAATGAAAGAGAAATGTTCATAATTTCTGTCCCCTCCTTGCCTTCTATTAATTACAAAGTTTTGGTTGTCCAATGTGATGGAAAGACTACTTGGGTGGTAATTTTACCATTACCACAATAAGAAAACCAGAGCAGCTGAACTGTAGGAGTGGAAAGACAGCTACTGTAGTTAGTGACTTGGTGAGATATACCAGCCTTTCTCTCACACTTGAATTGCCTGCATCTAGCACAGAAAATCTGAGAGAAATAGAACTTCTTGGGTGATGTTTATCAGATCTGGCCCCTTACATTACTCTTGCAGAATTGATTACCTTAGACAAAGGGAGGAAAAGAAATAATAATCCAGGGGCAGCCAGGTAGCACAGTGAGTAAGTGTACCGGCCCCAGTGTCGGGATGACCTGGGGATCAAATCTGGGCTCAGATACTTAGCACCACACCCAGAAATAACTGGCCGTGTAACCTTGAGCAAGTTACTTAACCCCAATTGCTTAAAAAAAAAAAGAATACAGTTTCTTTCAAAAAAAAAAAAAAGAAATAATAATCCAGTTGATAACCTTCTCATTAAAAAATTCTATGGGGTTGTCCTGGGTAACTTTCCCTACATCTCTATTTGTGTTCTGGAGCTGCATGTCCCCAGTGAAGCTTTGTATTCTACTTCATGTGGCAATCCATGCAAGATTTTAGGGAATAGAAGTCAACACAGAGATTGGGACTGAGAGACTTGAGTGCATGGCATATGAAGATCAATTGAAGTAACCAATCATATTTAGCCTAAAGAAGAGAACATTTAAGAATATACTAGCTATTTTCAAGTATTCTACAGAAGAAGGAATGGTCTTGTTCTTGTTTTTATTGAGCCTACGGGGCATAGCAGGTAGTAATGGACAGACATTGAAAACCTATTGAAAAAGAGGGAAATGGGTTAGGTATAAATTCAGTCTCTAAAGTTATTTTCCCCACACCATTCTCATATGAGCACTGGCAGACTGGGTTTCCAAACGGCAGCTGTCTAGTTCTCCCTTTAAGTTTCTAAGAGACTTTGAATGGCTCTAATTGCCTTTCTAATGCTATATAGCTCACAAGGCTCCATAGTATGTTTCCACCATTGATTGCCAGTTGATATCAATTAGTATAATTTAATTAGTTTTTAGGAAGTGGTATTTACTAAGAAAATGTAGCAAAATCAATTGGTATAAACATACCCCAATACTGGGCCTAATCTTCAATAAGTACATGCATAATCCCAGGGAAAGTGAGTCAAAGCTTGAAGCACAAGTTGCAGAATTACAGCTTCTGAAAGTCCTTTTACTAGAAGTCTCTCCCTCTCCTTTGTGAATGACTGCTGAAGTTCTCTGTAGGTATGGTGTAGATTTCTTCTAGACTCCTAGAGTTGTGAAGTGACTTTTTCTTTGTAATTTGTAGTATTATGTCATTTACTTTCAGTTCTTCATATAGATACTATCTCAGGGATGTTGCTAGGACACCAATGAGAAGTCCATTCTGAAATTTACATTTATTTTATTTTGGGATTAAAAATTATTTAAGGGTTCATTGAGTAGGCACTATTGCCAATCACCAAAGCAATGATACAGAAATATTAACTGTGGTTTTATTATTAATCCTAGAGCTCAGGATCAACTGATTGTATACAAGTTGATGAACCCAGAGGATCAGCTCAAATAACCTTAGATAGAATGTAAATATATAAACATCATAGAAAATGTGATTTTATATAAAGAGGGAGGTAAAAATGAAAGTGTACATATCTAGAAACAAGTAAAGGAAGGGGAAGATAAGAACGCCTTCCATCTGGTCAAAACTGGAGCTGTGGCTTGTTTCCCACCCCTGATTTTGCAGGTTTTGTGACATTCTAACCTCTAGAAAAATGTCTGGAAGATCAAAATAGTGAGTGGGACAATATTATCTTCTTATCATAGTGAAGGAAAGAAGTCTGACTCAGAATTCCTTTCCTATTATGGTCTCTCTTTTATCAGAGTGTTATGTTAATCTGAGTTTATAAGATTTTCAAAATTGTCTCTACAATACTGTTATTGTAAAAATTGTTTTTGATCTGCTCATTTTGCATTAGTTCGTATGTTTCAATACTTTAAAACTCTTGCTTTAAAAATTTCCTCTAGCAGAGTAGTATTGCATTATAGTCATATGCCATAATTTGCCGAACCATTACTCAATTAATGGCCCTTTCTTTGGTTTCCACTTCTTTGGCAATATAAAAAAAACACAACTATGCCATGAATAGTTTTGTACATGTGATTCCTTTTCCTCTTTAAAAAAAAATCTCTTTAGGATAGAGACATAGGTGTGGTATGAATATGTCACAGAGTAGTCCCCCCACCTTTTGCCATTTTTCTCTTTCATCAACTTTGCTAATATTTATAGATAAGAGGCACAATCTCAGCTTTGCTCTAATTATATTTCCCTAATTATTATAGATTTGGAGTATTTTTTCATATAGCTAGATAAATCTTGGATTTTTCCGTTAAAATTTGCTCATATTCTTTGACCATTTATCAGTTTGGGAAATGGTTCAAATTCTTATAGATATGGACAATTTTTAGATATTTTATAAATAAGATACTTAGCACCAAAATTTGTTGTAAAATTTTTACCCACTTACCTGATTGCTTTCTACTTTTAGTTTCATTGGTTTTGTTTGTTGTAAAAGCTTTTTAATTTCATGAAATTAATATTGTTTATCTTCAATGATATTTTACATATCTTGTTTGATCACAAACTCTTCTGTTATCCATATATCTAAAAGATAATTTCTTCCTTCTTCTAACTTGTTTATGGTGCCATACTTTGTATCTAAGTCATTTGAAGTCCATTTGAAGTTTCTCTTGATATATAATGTGAAATATTGGTTTCTTCCTAGTATATGACAAACTACTTTGTAGTATTGCCAGAAGATTTTGCTGAATATGTGTGTGTGTGTGTGTGTGTGTGTGTGTGTGTGTGTGTGTGTGTATTCCCAGTATCTTGGGTTTTTGGTTCTATCAACTAGGAAACAATAATATTTGTTTTTACCTAATTGGTTCCACTAATCTACCTGGTTTTTAAAGTAGTAACCAAATGTTTGCATATCATTGCCTTGCTGTTTAACTTAAGATCTCTTAATTCTAGGTCCATTTTTTTTCTCATCATTTCCCTAGAGATTCTTGACTTTTGCTTCCTCCAAATGAATTTCATTATTATTTTTTCAAGTTATATAAACTAAACTTTTCATAAGTTGGATGGCATTGAATAAGTAAATAAATTTAAGTAATATTGTCATTTGTATTATAGTCTCAGCCTACTCACAAGCAATCAATATTTCTCTAATTATTTAGGCTTGTTTTTATTTTCATACAAAATTTTTTCTAATTTTACTTCTATATGTATGTAATACTAACACAAAATCTCTAAGAAGTAAGTTTGGAAGTATGAAGATAACTTATAATTATGTTAAATATAGTTATATTTGCATGTTGTCTGTTCAAATATAAGTCATTTAAAGATGGTTACATTTTTTTCATTTATTTCCTTAGCAGCTAGTATATTCTATGTCTTTAAATACTATTTATTCAGTTGATTCATTGATTAATTGAAGGGTAAATGAAACTCATGGGTTCAGACATCTACACAAAAATGCACCACATATGAATAAGAAGAGGCAACAAGATAAGTTTGACTTCATAACTATCACAAGCCTGGCACAGAGATGTGACATAGTAATTATTGGTTGCTTCAGTTAGTGAAATATTTGGGGAAGAGCTTTCTCTTCCAAAAGCAGAGCACCTAACAATTTCTTGACTTACATTAATGATAATTGCATCATTCAAAGGGTGGAAGAATAAATAAATATGATTTCTATTCTGAAACTGATATTCAATACAGGGAAGAATTGATTATCAAGGAGGAAATCCTTGGATCATTGAGGAGAATAGATCTCTCCATCTTAGAATTTGTGATAGAGGAGAGAAAAGCTAGGCTTAGAGTAATGTGCATCCTAGATGTGTAGAGAATAGAATAGATTCTATAGGATTCCAAAAATAATTGATATCATGCCATGGACATAATTGTAAGTCAGCCCAGAAGGGATGGGAAACTCTAAAGAATGAGCTTCTAAAGACTCAAAGAGAAATAATTTTCATGGGGAAGAATAAGGGACAGTTATTTAAAGAGACTGATGTTGATATATAGAAGACTCACCAACTAACAAATTTTTAAAAGGCATACAAAATAGATGGAAATAAGGATATGTTATGAAGGATGAATTCAAAATATTATGGTTCTGAGAGAATAATTTCAGAAAAGGTAAACATCCTATTATTAGTAGATATAGTTGGTATAGATGTTAGCAAAGCATTGGTGGGGGGTGGGGCAGGGAATGAGTCTCATTCTATCCTTAGAGAAAATAGAGATGTGAACTAGGTAATAGTAGAATTAGGTGGACTCAGAATGAGTTAAATGGCCAGACCCAATGAGCAGAAATTAATGAATTTATATCAAATTAGAAGAAAATACGCTAGAAAATGACATAAATGGTGTCCTGATAAAATTTGTTGATGACACAAAGCTATGAGAAATAGTTCACAAACTAGACAATAGAGGTAAGATTCAAAAAGGTACTGACAGGGTAAAACCCTCGGTTGAATTAAATAAAATGAAATGTCATAGGAATAAAAGTAAAATTTTACACTTGGATTAAATATATCAACTTCACAAGTATAGGATATGGAAGATGTTTCATGGTGGCAGTTTATTTGAAAAGGATAATCAAGGGGTTAGGACAATCATATTATAGGATTAGGACAATCATACAAAACATAAGGACAATCAGATTAATACCAAATTAAAAGAAAAGAGAGGATGTCATCAGGTGCAATATGTTGGCTCTGAACTTTCTAGAACCATGAAGTCTTATCTTCACCCAAGCCATTTTTTTGGTGGAAGAATCTGTCAATAAACTGTCCTATTATTCCACTCCCCTTCTTTGTGACTTCCCAGATTATTGCTCCCTTCCCTGGATATTCCTCTCTTAAATGTGTTGTGTTCCCATTAGAATGTAAGCTCCTTGAGGGAAGGGATGAACTCACTCTTGTATTTGATCACCTTCCTTAACCATTCCTTGGCATACGTTAAGAACTTAATTAATGCTTTTCATTAATCTAATTAACAGCTCCAAGATGATTTATTAAATCAAGTTGTTACCTCTGAAAAATTGGAAATCAACAAGGTAAAGATTCAATAATTATGAGCATTTTTAAAGAAATTTATCTAATTTAAAGCAATCACCAAAGAAAACCAAAAGTCTTCAAAAACCTTTATAGCCAGCAAGCACAAGATTTCCTTGCTCAATAGGGAGAACTGGGGGTCAAAGGTAATTCAAGTTCTGAGTGCAGGCACATTATAGATAAACAGAATGATAAATTCAAGCAATATAAACTCAAAAAAAATGAAAAGAAAAATCAAGAGAAAGGAAAATAAGCCTGTACATAATTTAGTATGAGACTCAACTATGCTGGATTATATTGAAAATATTTATAGATGAAAATGAGGAAATGGGACAAAAGATTGATATAAAATGGAATGGGTCTCCCAGAATTTATATAGTGATTTATTTTTATCATTGACAATAGTGCAATATCACATTTGGACTCTAATATAACAGCACTTTATGTATTACGTGAAGTGAAAATAGCAATTATGAAAGTGGAATTGAGAAGATCCCAACAAGAGTTAACTAAATAAAGTACTACACTAAATGTCAGAGCAAAACATGTTGGAGGCCACAATATTTTAAAAGTACTCAGGGATCAATTTTTTTAAGATTTCTCAAAAATGAGAAGATTCCAAAAGAAAGGAAATTAATAGAATACCCAGATTGAATTATGACCAGAAAAATGTAAAGAAGACAAGTGTGGTGGAGATGGAACAGAGGACACTATTTTTTAAATTAATGAATTTCCTAAGCAAGAGCAAAACATAATTAAGTTGTGGATGACTGAGAATTCTAATGAGATTCAAAAAGTTGCTTAGTCAACCTGAGAACTTTGGCCATATATGAAGGCAACTGCTGGAATACAGGAAACTTCTAATAACTGGTTGATAGAGAGTCAGCTGTACTCCTTATGTTCCATAAAAAGCAAATTCACACCACTCCAGTAGGGCTACTATTCTCAGCTCTTGAGAAATCATTCTAGCTTTTTCCTGTAACTCTTCCAGAATGCTGCAGAGGGAGTAGGTTGGGAAAGTGAGGATTTTTAGATTACCTACCACCCTTACAAGTCTTTAACTAATCAACCTTATGCCTACTTTCTCAACTCTATAAATGGACAAGTATGTATCATTAATGAAAATATAAGGATATGGCAGGCTTTTCTTTTTTTTAAGCAATCGGGGTTAAGTAACTTGCTCAAGGTTACACGGCCAGTTATTTCTGGGTGTGGTGCTGAGTGTCTGAGCCCCGGATTCGATCTCCAGGTCATCCTGACACTGGAGCCGGTGCTCTTACTTGCTGTGCTACCTGGCTGCCCCGATATGGCAGGCTTTTATGGATAATTTTCTATCAAATATCTTCACTGTCGCACAGCTAAACTGGAGATATAGAGAATCCAAACCCTGCTATGATTATTGCTACTGATTTATTAAAAGAAAAAATAATTCAAATTTTAAAAATGGTACTTCACAGGCTCTTCTCTAAAAGGTTTTCTTCCACGAGTTTATTAAATTTATTTAAGATTTTTTGATAGATTCGACAACAGAAATGGTAACTTTGCTCAGTGATCCTCTGATTATCAATATAAAGTGCATCATAAACCAGGGAGAGAGATACTATAAAGATGTCTATCACTGACATAGAAGATGTCCTATATAAATTCTAAATGCAAGGAGGATTTTATATGTCGTTTTCCATATGTTTCTTCTCATGATTTATATGGTACTGGTTGCATTGGCCCATAAGTGTTCTAGAATTAGGACACAAGATAACATATGATCCCATCTGATAATTTTACAGGTGAGGCAACTGAGGCCCAGAGAGGGTGCCTTGCCTCTGGTCACATAGGTAGGTAAATATGAGAACTGAGTTTTTAACCAAGGTCTTCTGACTCCAGAGTCAGTACTCTTTCTACCTTGTACTATATCTACTGCTGTCTATTTCAGGGAATCCTCCATGAAATCCATCACTACACAAAAGAGATAAACCTATAAAGCCAGCCAGTGTAAACAAAGTGGATAAAGGAGAGATGTTGACTAGATTATGATAAGCAGGTGATTGAGTAGGTATTGAGTCAGTCAATTTACTGATCCTGAACCTGCCATCATTCTTGAATAGGTACTAAAAATGAACAAGCTGGGTAAAAATTGATTTCATTTGGAGAGTTGTATAGTACTTCAAATGATGTCAAGCTACTCCCTGTAGCCAAAATCCATTTTTTCATATTTGTTGAATGTGATGCAAATGGTTACAAATCATATAACATTATTTCATAAGAATAAAATTCTTGACCCAAAGGACAATGACAAAGATAGACTAAAAATTTCAGCACATTATCAATGATGGATTGATAGAAAGCAGTAGAAAAAAAATGTTATCATGTGATTGGATAAGCTGAAAAAAGAAATGCTCCTATCACTTAGCAAGAGGAGGGGATAAAAGTCAAATATTTTAAATGTTGCTTGTTTAAGAGTAAGTAACATAATAGAAAACATAGAAAGACCCAGATGAAGGTTTTCAGAATAATGGGTACATCTTTTTTTCTTTCTTTCTTTCTTTTTTTTTGCTTTTTGGGGGGCAATTGGGGTTAAGTGACTTGCCCAAGGTGCACTATTCACTGCACCACCTAGCTACCCCATGGGTACATTTTCTATGAAGGATTTATAGAAGGACATGAAGTAAAAAATAAGCCCAAATTAAAAGGCATATAGGGTAATGGGTTATAATCTATATGAGTGGAGAAAGTACCATATTAATGAAATCACAAATCCATTGATGTTTTAAAATGTTTTAGTTATCTGTGCACACTCCCCCCTCCCCCATAGTTATATCATTAGTTTATAAGCATTGAGTCCTCTAGGTTGCATGACACAATGAAAAAGTTGTTGGACTTGGAATCAAAAATTCCTCCCTTCAAACCCTTCCTCTGACACTTACTAGTTCTATGACCTTTGATAAACCACTTAATCTCCCTAAGCTTTAGTCTCTATATTTTTAACATGGGGATTATAATTCTTCTGGTACCTACTTTATAGGGCTGTTGGAAAGTTCAAATGTGCTAATGTATATAAAGCACTTTTCAAACCTTAAGAACACAAATGTGAACTCTTATTCATCCTTCTATTTTTCATAGTGCATAGTAAAAGGCCCTCAGAAAACATTTGTTAAAGAGGTGAATGAAAGAGGTGGAGCCAATATAGAAAAGTAAAGGGAGCATTTTAGACAAACTCTCCCAATATTATTCTCCAAATAACTTCAAAATAAAGTGTCAAATTGAATTCTAAAGTGGCATAAACAACAAAAGACCATGTGAGACATTTTCCCAGCTGAGGACAACTTAGGCAGTAAAAAGAAGTCAATAAGGGGCGGCTAGGTGGTGCAGTGAATAGAGCACCAGCCCTGGGGAGGACCTGAGTTCAAATATGACCTCAGACACTACACAAAAACTAGCCATGTGACCCCAACTTCCCTTCAAAAGGCAAAAAACAACCAAAACCAAAAGCAAAAAGAGATCAATGGAAGTGGTACAGGGGCTGACCAACAGTGTAGTAAGTGATGATAGCAACTTTGGGCCTTGGAGGTAATGCCAATAGCAGGAACAGCAACAATGCCAGTGGCTTTCACTTCCCAGAGGTAATAATGGGACTGGACACCTGGTCAGAAATAGTTTATAAGGAATTTCTGTGCTACCTCTGCGTGCAGAACAAGGCATCATTTGACAATTCCATTGACCATTACAAGTTCTGGATCTCAGTTCTAGAACAGAGAGGAGCACCTAGAATCAAAGGGAACAGAGGTTCTAGTTATGGATGTCAGATCCATGGCAGAGAGGATCACTAGGTTTTACAGTCAGTAGTGATCTGTTACTCTATCTGGTTACAAGTAGAGTTGCAGAGAGGAGTCCTGAAAGAGTAAGGACTGTGTAAGAACCAGAGCTCAGACTAGGAAAACAGTAACACTCTTATCCTCACATCATACCACCTTGTAAAAACTTACAGATACACAGAAGTAGGTGTGAAAAAAGCAATACAAAAAAAAAACTGGGGCTTGGGACAGTGACACACACACACACACACACAAACACATCTGAGGTGAGTAGAGCCCAAATCTAGCATAAAGTTCAATGTTAAGAAATAAACTGTGAAAATGAGAAAAAAAAAGAACAAGACCATAAGAAGATACTGTGACAGGGACACTTAAGATACAAACTTAAAAGACAACAATTTGAAAACTTCTATAGGCAAAGTCTCAAGGAAAAAGTGCAGATTGGACACATGACTAATGAGAATTCCTAGAAAAGCTAAAGTAAAAGAATTTTAAAAATAAAAAATGAGAAGTAGTATAAAATTGGGAAACAAAATGAGAACAATGCAAGAAAATTATGAAAAGATAATTAAAAGCTTAGTAAAAAAAAAAGACAAAAATACTAAAGAAAATAATCCCTTAAAGAAAAGAATTGTTGAGGATTCTGGGAAAATGACAGAAGTAGGTAAAAAAATTCTAAGCTTTCAAGATCCTCCCACCCCACCCCTTGGAAAAGAGTTTTAAAAAGCACCTTAGGGCCAACAAAGTGAGGGTGGGGATGATTAAGATTGGAAGAAAAATCCCAGGATGAGGATTGGTCCCTATGAAAGGTAAACATCTCTAGGCTGGGTTCCATTTTAACCACAAGTGGCAAGCCCTGGGGTTAGTTGGTTTGAGAGGCTGCCTCCACCCTAGCCACAGGAACTTTTATGCCCAGGTAGTAATGAGAGTTCTGTGTTTGAGCCCTGGAAGATTGAGGGAACCTCTGCTGACAAAACAACAATAAAGAAAATAATTACTTAAAAATTAGAATTAGAAAAGTGCAAGTGTATGACCCATGAGAGAAAAATAATAAAAAAAAAAATTTAAAGAGTGGAAAAAGAAGACAATGTGAAATATTTCATTGGAAAACAGATCAATGAGATATAATTTAACTATTATTGAACTACTTGAAAGCCATGATCAGAAAAAAGAACCTAGATATATATCAAGAAACTACAAAGGAAAATCACTCAGATATTTTAGAATAAACAGCAAAATAGAAATTGAAAGAATATACAGGTCACCTCCTAAAGGAGATGCCCAAATTAAAACTCCAAGGAATATTGTAGTCCAATTCTAAAGCTCCCAGGTCAGGGAGAAAATATGACAAGCAGTCAGAAAGAAGCTGTTTGAATACTACATTCAGGATCACACAAGGTTTAGCAGCTACCACTACAAAGAAGTGGAGGGTTTGAAATATGATATACTGGGGCTATAAAGAAGTAGAGGGCTGAGAATATGATATTCTGAGAGGCAAAAAAGCTAAGATTACAACCAAGAATAATATACCCAGCAAAAGTGAGTATTATCCTTCAAGGGGAGAAGGACATTTAATGAAATAGAGGACTTCCAATCATTGCTGATTAAAACAACCAGAACTGAATTAGACTTTCAAAGACAAGACTTAAGAAAGCTATAGCCAGGTAAACATGACTGATAATTCATAAGGAACTTAATAAAGCTAAACTTTACATTCCTATATGGGAACTTGACCATAAAAAGTTATTACGATGGCAGGGAAGACCATGACATAAACTCAAAAGAGTCCACTGATAACCTCCTAAAAGAGATCCCAAAATAAAAACTGCAAGAAATTTTATAGCCAAATCTCAGAGTTCCCAAGGAGAAAATTCTGCAAGCAGCTAGAAAGAAATCTTTAAAATATCATGGAGCCAGTTAGGATAACACAAGATTTAGCAGCTTTCACATTAAAGGAGTGAGGGACTTGAAATATGATATTCTGGATGGCAAAAGAGCTGGAAATACAATCAAGAATAAGCTACTCAGAAAAACTGAGTATAATCCTTCAATGGGAAAAATTAACATTTAATGAAGTAGAAGATTTTCAATCATTCTTGATGAAAGTACCATGGCTGAATAGAAATTTTGACATTCAAACATAAGAATCAAAGGAAGCATTAAAAATAAACATGAAAGAGTAATAATAAGGAGCTCAAACTGTTTGCATTCTTATGTGAGAAGAAGATACATGTAACTACTTAGAACTTTATCATTATTAGGGTAATTAGAAGGAGTGTATATAGAGCATGAGTGTGAGTCAATTATGTTGGGATCACATCCAAAATATATGAAGTGGTGAGAAAAAGGGTTGTACTTTTGAAGTGGGGAGAGAGAGGTAGGATGGGAAAAACTTTACTCAAATAAATGAGGTACATAAGGAAGGTCTATTATACTGAAGGGGGAAGTGAGAGGTGGTGGCAGATAATGCTTAAACCTCATTTTCATCAAAATTGATTTGAAGAAGGAAATACATACGTGTTTGTGTGTGTGTGTGTGTGCATGCACATAGTGGTGTATAGAAATTTATCTTGCTTAATAGGGGAATAGAAAAAGTGAATAAGGAACATGAGGGAGGGGTAATAAAAGAAAGGGAAAATTAAGGGAGGCAGTGGTCAGAAGCAAAACAGACTTTTGAAAATGTACAGGATAAAAAGAAGGGATAAATAGAAGAAAATAAGATGGAGGGAAATATATTGTGAATGTTAATGGGATGAGCTCACCCATAAAACTGAAGCAGATAGCAGAATGGACTAGAAAATAGATGTCAACAATATGTTGTTTACAAGAAACACACTTGAAACAGAAAGACATAAACAGTATAAGGGCTGGAAAAGAATCTATTATGTTTCTTTTTTTTTTAAATGCTTTATTAGCTTCTGATTTACATAGTTTGTTTCCGCCAGATTTTGAGTTACAAATTTTCTCCCCGTTTTTCCCCCACCCATCCCCCCAAAACAGCAGTCCCACAGGATATCCCCACCTCCGATCTGCTCTCTCCCATATTTTTTCCCATAGCTGTTTCAACTTTTCCAGTGGATCTCTATGCCTCAGTGCCTGTATATCTTTTTTTTCTTAATAACATGTAAGATGGTATTAATAATAGTATATATATATATATATATACACACACACACATTATATATATATATACATATATTTGAATATTTGATTTTAAAACTTTCAATTCCAGATTCATTCCCTTCCCCCCCTGCCACCCACCCCCACTGGGGAGACAAGCAGTTCAGTATAGGTTGTACATGTGCGGCTAATGCAAAACAATAACATAGTAGATGTATTGTAAAAGACTGACTATATTTCCCTCCCTCCTATCCCACATCCCACCCGTTCTATTCTCTACTTTGATCCTGTCCCTTTTCAAAAGTGGGTGCTTCCAACTTCCCTCCCCCCCAGCCTGCCCTCCCTTCCATCATCCCCCCTCACATCCCCTTCCCCCCCTATTTTCCTAGAGGGTGAGATCCCCTATTTAGTGTGTATTTCCCTCCCTCCTCAAGCCAGATTCAATAGGAATAAGGTTGACCCATTCCCTTTTGCCTTCCTATTCTTCCCCTCCATTGTAACCATTTTCCCTTGCCTCTTCTGTATGAGATAGTTGCCCCACTCTGTCTCTCCCCATCTCCTCTCATTATATTCCTCTCACCTCTTAATTTCACCTTTTAAGTATCATCCCTTCCTGTTAAATTGGTCCCGTGCTCTCTATCTATGTATACCTGTAAACATATATACACACATTCACATATGTATTCATATGCCTGCATACCCTCATATAAAGACATATATATATAATATATATATATATATATATATTTCTAATCCCTTCAACTACTGAGAAAAGTTTCATAAGTTACAATTATTGTTTTTCCATGTAGGAATGTTAATAGTTCAACTTTGGCCAGGTGGCTCAGCAAGCAAGAGCACCGGCCCCGGTGCCGGGACGACCTGGATCAAATCCGGGCCCAGACACCCAGCACCACACCCAGAAACAACAACCGTGCAACCCCGAGCAAGCCACTCAACCCTGATTACTTTTAAAAAAATAGTTCAACTTTGATAAGTTCCTTATGATTTCTTTTCCCTGTTTACCTTCTCATGCTTCTCTTGCTTCTTGTATCTGAATGTCAAATTTTCTATTCAACTCTGGTTTTTTCAGCAAGAATGCTTGAAAGTCCTGTATTCCACTGAATGACCATATTTTCCCCTGAAACAGGATACTCAGTTTTGCTGGGTAGGTGACTCTTGGTTTTAATCCCAGCTCCCTTGACCTCCGGAATATCACATTCCAGGCCCTTTGATCCCTCAGTGTAGAAGCTGCCAGATCCTGGATTATCCTGATTGTGTTTCCACAATATTCAAATTGTTTCTCCCTGGCTGCTTGTAATATTCTCTCCTTAATCTGGGAATTCTGGAACCTGGCTATAATACTCCTAGGAGTTTTCTTTTTGGGATCTTTTTCAGGAGGTGATCGGTGGATTCTCTCAACCTCTATTTTGCCATCTTATTCTAAAACATCAGGGCAGTTTTCTTTGAGAACTTCCTGGAGGATGCTTTCCAGGCTCTTACTTTGGTCATGGCTCTCAGGCAGTCCAATAATTTTTAAATTATCTCTCCTGGATCTATTTTCCAGGTCAGTGGTTTTTCCCATGAGATATTTCACATTGCCTTCTATTCTTTCATTTGTTTGGATCTGTTTAACAGCATCTTGATTTCTCATAAAGTCATTAGCTTCCATTTGCTCCAATCTAATTCTGAAGCAATGATTCTCCTCAGTGAGCTTTTGAGATTCTTTTTCCATCTGGCAAATTCGACTTTTTAAGACATTCTTCTCCTCATTGCCTTTTTGAGCCTCCTTTGCCATTTGAGTCAGTCTGTTTTTTAAGGTATTATTTTCTTCAGTCAGGCTGTTGATTCTCATTTCATAATTTTCTTGCATTGTTCTCATTTCTATTCCCAATTTTCCCTCCACTTCTCTTATCTGCTTCTTAAGGTCCTCTATGGCCTGTAACCAGCTTGTATTTTCCTTTGAAGCTTTTGGTGCAGGAGTTCACTGATTCACTTCACTGATTTTCTCCTGTTCCATGCCTTGCTCCTTCTTATCCCCAAAATAGGAGTGTAATGTTGGAATCTTCTGTCTGCTTTGTTTCCTTTGCCTGCTCATTTTGCCACTCAATGATTTGACTTTTGGGCTTTTTGCCACAGTAGGACTCTGCCACCAGACAGGGGAGTTTTCGTCCCAAACGCTGGGGTTTTCTCAGCTGCCGGAGGTATTAGATGGGTGCCCTCTCTGAGGTCTCCACACACTCTGGCAAGCTTGACACACACCCCAGGACCTCCACCCTAGACTGCAATCCAGATCCAAGCAGGTTAAAGCAAGAGCGATTACCCCTCAGACTGGTGCTTGGTCCCCCTACACTCTGCAGGCCAGGAGCTGAAGCCGCCACGTGGTGCTGGCGGTTTCTCGCCCCAGGGGTAAAAGCCACGCACTCCCACTTACTGGGTCCCAAAGTCCAGAATGCACTGGCCTCTCACCTTGTCCTTCGCATCTATGTATTGATAAATCTGGAAATGGCCACAGCTGCTGCTGATCTGGAGTTCCTCTGGCTGGTGGTCAGGCCTGCCCTAGGGCTAAAGCCTCGGCGTGGTGCTGGGCTCGGCTCCCAGAGCGTTGAGCTGGCCGATTCCTGCCGGCCTGCCGGGCTGTTCTCAGTGGGAGGTTAGCTTCTCTGTGTCATTTTGTGGGTTCTGCAGCTCCAAAGTTTGTTTAGAGTCCCCTTTTTACATGGATTGGGGAGGGTGGAAGCCGGAGCTGTGGGAGGGTCGTGCTTCTACTCCACCATCTTGGCTCCGCCTCCATCTATTATGTTTCAATTGAAACAAAAGATGGGTAGCAATCATGATCTCATACTATACAAAATCAAAAATAGAACCAATTAAAAGGGAGAAGTAGGGAAATTACATTTTACAAAAAAGTGCCATAGATAATGAAGTAACATCAATTTTTTATGGCAAGTTTCTCTGATAAAGGCCTTATTTCTAAAATATATAAGGAATTGATTCAAAATTATAAAAATAAGATCCATTCCCAAATGATAAATGTTCAAAGACATAAATAGGTAATTTTTAGAAGAAGAAATCAATGTTATCTGTAGTCATATTAAAAATGTTCTAAATCACTATTGATTAAAGAAATGCAAATTAGAACAACTCTGAGGTACCATCTCACACCTATGATAAAGGACAGATACTAGAGGGGATAAGGGAAAATAGGTACACTAATAAATGATTGCTGGTGTTGTGAACTGGTTCAACCATTCTGGAAGACAATTTGGAACTATGTCTAAAGAAGTTTAAAACTGTACATATACTTTGACCAAGTAATACCACAACTAGACCTGTAGTCTAGGGATTAAAATAGGTAAAAGACTTGATATATACAAAAATATATGTAGCAACTATTTTTGTGCTAGCAAAGAACTGGAAATTGAGGGAATGCCCATCAGGTGGGAAATGGCTGAACAAACTGTGGTATGTGGTTCTGATTGAATACTATTGTGCTATAAGAAATGATGAGGAAACTGTTTTCAGGGGGGGAAAATGACAAGACTTAGATGAACTGATACAAAGTTGAGTGAGAACTGAGAGATAATCGTGTACAGTAATAGCAATGTTGTGATGACGATCAACTGTGAAAGTCTTGTTTACTTTGACCAATACAATAATCCCAGGCAATTCCACAGGACTCATGATGAAAAAACACTATTCACCCCCAGAGAGAGAAGGGATGAACTCTAAGTGAAAATTGAAATATAATTTTCTCACTTTATCTTTTTTTGCTTTTTTTTTTACTATGGCTAATGAACCTTTAAGAAACTTAGTGACTATAGTTGCAAATGAATACTATCATGTCAATTTATATGGATATTTTTATTTCAGTGTAATATTTCCTTTAGCCTTTGAGGTTTCAATAAGTACATAGATTCATCATTGAATTAGCAAAATTTCCTTTTGGCTAGGTAGGAAGTTATATCTGACATATTTTAAATACATTTATAGTTTGGTGATCCCATATCTCAGAAGAAGTCCTTGGATTGTAGCTAGCCTTTACATATAGGAAAAAAAAAACATAATATAAATATGGAAACAATAAAACTGTCTTTTTTAACTTCTGATGTTTCCATTTTCCCTTTAACTAAAGAAGAAAGAAATCTCTTCTTCCCAGTTCTAGCTTTTGCCCTTTATGGTGCAGCTAGCCATATTTCTATTTTAAGAACAATTGCTCCCATAGTAACAGCCTAGCAACTTCACTTAGTGACCAATAACTTTTTTGAAAACTTCGTTTAGGAACACAACTACTTTCTCGTAGAGATTAAAATTTCATAACCAAGATTAGAAAAGTATGATTTTTGAATTAATATTTAAGCAGAATTTAATAAGGTTTTAGAACAGAGGTTCACTTTGAATTCACCACATCACTTTCCCATTTTAAAGACAGATTATGTGAGATGAACATATATTTGGATTTTTCCAAAATTTAAGTATTTCCTGAACAGTAATCCTATTTTTAATCAATTCATTATGTGTATACTGCTTTTTCTTAAGGATTGGTAGGGCAATTTTTAAACAAAAGGAAAAAACTGGCATCAATAAGAATTTTAGGGAAAAAAAAGATGTTTCTAATTTGGTGCTTTTAATAGCTATAGAAACTGTGATGAGGGATGGTCAGATATCTATCCTAAATCTTAAGAAAATATATATTTTTTTCATTTCAGAGAAAAGCTATGATCCCATCTGAGACTTTAAAAAATGGCCAATAAGTTAATAGAAAATCTATAAAATTTAAATTTTGACCAAAGTTAAGGAAAGGAGGATGGAGACATACAAAACTTCATGAAACACTACATTATCATACAATATCCACTTCAATTGCATTTGTAAGTGGCATCCATTTGCAACTACTGTCACTAAGGTTAATAAGGAGAAGGAAACATAAATGACTGCTTAGGAAGCTCTCCAAAATCTGAATTTTTAATATATATGCAACATATGGAGTGAAAGCACCTAACCAAGTGTGAATATAAAAAAAAACTATCCTTGACTTAGAAGAATAATTTGAGGGGGGGAAGTCCCCAAAAGTTAAGACTTCAGAAAAATACTAAGGACTTTTAAGATGCTTTTAAAGCAATGGTGTAAAAAAAGATAAAAACAAGAAAAGACAGTCTTATTGTGTGGGACACATAGTGTAATGCTTGGTGACCAAGAAGAATCAGAACTACTTAACCCATATTTATTGCTTCCATATTCCATTACAAGGAGAATGATCCTACAAGCTTATTAACAGAAACTGCAGGGAAAACAGTAAATAGTACCTAGTTTCTTTAAAGAATAAATATGTTGGGTCAGCTAGGTGGCTCAATGAATACATCACTGGCCCTGGAGTCAGGAGAACCTAAGTTCAAATCTGGCCTCAGACACTTGACACTTACTAGCTGTGTGACCTTGAGCAAGTCACTTAACCCAATTGCCTTGCCTTTCCCCCTCCAAAAAGAAGAAGAAGAAGAAATATGTCAATAACATAATTGGATAATGGCCAATGCTGTTCAAACCTTCACCTAATGATGCTTGTTTGCATCCCAATTGCTTAACAAGGCACCTCAAAATAGCAACCTGAGTCAGGATAAATATCATGAATGGGGGGGTGGAGGGAAAAGGAGGTTACTTGAGACCAAGAAAGTGAATTAGGAAAATGGCTTTTTGTTTGAAATAGTTCGTGTTCTTTCGGTCTTTCTGGTCCCAGATGATCATGACCTGGAGGAAGCTGTATTCCCCAAAATGAATACTATTGGCAAAATATGTCCATCATGTGAATGATTTCACCCTGTTCCCTTGAGTTAGATTGGAGGGCATCAGATTATGGATTAGCTAGCCTCCAAAGACAGAATATATGTTTCTCAAAATCCTGACTGGAAGCTACCATTTTTTCCATGACACACAGAAGTATGGAAATTTAGAAGTGGAAAGGACCTCAAAGGCCATTTAGTACAACCTACACATGTAAAGCATGCTCACTCTAACATTTCCAAGAAGTAGTCATTTAGCCTTTGCTTGAAGCTTCTCTTCTTCCTCCTACTTGAAGAACATTAAGGAGCATGAGTCTGTTTTTTGACAGACAAAGGCTCTATCTTAAAATATAAAGTGCTACACAGGGCTATGATCTTTTTTTGTATATGTGAAAATAGAAAATTTAGTTTGGTGTACCCTATGTTCTCTATCCATTGGTGTAAACTAGAAACATCCAATGTTTTTTGGAGGGGAAAAGGCAAGGCAATTGGGGTTGTGACTTACCCAGGGTCACATAGATCAGACATTTTTCTTTTGCATTTCCCATCCTTTTGAGGATGGTAAGATAAAAAGTAGGGCAATCTGTGTGTTAACTAGGGGCCTAAAAGCCTCTGTAATATCATGCCTTAGAAGATGTAGACTTTAGACTCTAGTATTTAAATATGAGGATTCAAATAAGGGATAATTTTTAATATTTCATCTTCAGGATCAAATTTCTTGTTCATATAAATTGTTATGGCAGACTTCCATGTTTGTGTTAACATTTTCTGCAAAGTAGTTGACCTACATTTTGGTTTTATATATTTATTAAATAGATTTTCTTTATCTTTGAATATGTTATATATGTATATATATGTTTTACTATTTAAGAGGGAATCTAAGTTCTATATGTTTTACTATTTAAGAGAGGGTATCAGATTATAAAATTCTATTGACAATGTCATAAATTCTGAGGATCTATGAAATTTATTCTAAAGGGGATTAGAGATTATAGAAAACCTCTGCCTCAAACCATAACCTGTCAGTACTAAATGAGAAGGTCCTTCTCATATTAGAATTAAATCTTTTCTCCTTTTGTCAGTCGATGACTTCTGACTGTACCTGACAGTACCTGGTTTTCTGACATTGACATGCCCTAGGGGAGATGGGATGACTCTGGAAATTCTTTCAAGTAAGCAATATTTGCTGCTCTTGTTATTCAGACACATCATACTAAATCCCTTTGATAATCTTTGTGCTTCAGGCCTTGGACAGCTCAACAACACAGCCTGGCAAACAAGATTCCCCTGAGAAGCACCCAACAAAAAGGGAACAAACTCAGAGATATACAGGTGACTCTGCTGTTCTCAGACAAGGAATTACCTGTCTTGTCTTTCCCTTTTTTGTACAATATATGATTCTGTGCACATAATGTCCCAGCAAGGAAAGTCCTGCCTTTGCATTGAGACCAGGTACTCACCACAGAGAAACTGGTACACTCCTGTTCCTTAGGACTACTGAACATAACTGCTACCATTGCCAGATTTTGCCATCCAGTTGCTCTGTCTTTCTTGTCAGACTAAGAACCTGAAACTTTCTACCACTTTCAACTACTTTGTTGGTCAAGCGGATTAAGTCTAATTTTCTCAGGTGACAATCCTTCATATTAAAAAAAATGATCACATCACTTCTAAGTTTCTTTAGCTAAATATTATGATTTCATTTAATCAGTCTTCAATATGATTTGTTTTTGAACATTCTATCTCAATTTTAACTTCTGCCTATGGCTTGATTTCTTAGTGCCCCCCCCCCATAGTGTGATACCCAGGACAGAATACAATACTTCAAATGTGTCACTACAAGGTTAAGGTACCACCTGATTGTCTTTTTCTGGATATCTGTCAAATTTTTCCCTCTGTATTGTATTTACCAAGGAGGGTTTGTATGTCAGGCTGTTCTGCTGAGCTCTCCTGAGTTCCCATGCGCAGTGAACATAAAAGGCATTTGGTGTGATGCATTGAAAAGCCAGCAAATATGACATACTTTACTGTACCTTCTGAGCTTCTCACCATTCCTTAGATCATTATCAAAGGTCCAAGTATCCCAATAGCCAGACACAAGGAACTGCTTTCAGCTCAATATAAAGAAGTTCCTCTGTGTTACTAAGATCATTTAGCAGAGGAGAAAAATAAATCATCTTCCAGAAGGGTCTCTACAATATTTAAATAAGACTACATTGTGATTTCACATTCAGAATCAGCATTAAATTCCCTTAGGACCCAGATGATTGATAACAGGATATTTTATATGCTTGCCTGCTTCCTCACCCCTCTCCAAACACACTTAATAAATACTTCTTAACTTTGCTTCATACACAAACATACACAAACACATCACCATAAACACATGTGTGTATTTGAAAGACAGCAACAATTTATTTCAAGAAAGTGAAAAAGTCAAGTATGGAAATCTACAAAGATAACTTCCACAAACAGATAATTTTGGTTGCTAATGCAAAATACTAAAAATATTGCCAAATTAAAGTTGTGATGCTCAGATGCCAGATTCGAAGCTCTAATCTGTACCTCGTACTCTAGTCAATGTGATATAAGACTTCATTTTTCTTGACTGCCACATCACCTTTCTGATGCACATAAATATTGAAGACTATCAAGTACATCCAGATCAGTAAATTAATAAGTCTTTGCTTAGCACTTATTCTGGGCAGGTACTGTGCTAAACACTGGGGATATAAAGAACAGAAAATGACAGCTCTTGCTCTCAAGGAACTCCTAATGAGGGAGACAACAGGTAAACAACTGTGCAAAAACAAGCCATATGTAGGATAAATAGGAAATAATTAATAGTTGGAAGGAACTGGAATTGAGAAATAATGGAAATATCTCCCTGCAGAAACTGAAATTTTTAGCTACAACTTGAAAGAAGCCCAAGAAATCAGAAAACAGATACAAGGAGGAAGAATATTTTTCAGGCTTTAGGTAAGCCAGTGAAAATAAATGCCCAGAGTCAAAAGATAGATGTTTTGTTCAAGAAATAGGAAGGCCAGTGTCACTGGATAGCAGTGTGTGTGTGTGTGTGTATGTGTGTGTGTGTGTGTGTGTGTGTAAGGTGGTGTGTAATATGTAAGAAAATCATAAATAGAGGTAATACTTTATTAAGGGCTTTAAACAGAGTATTTTGTATTTGATTCTGTAGGTAATAGGTTGACAATATAGATTTTGCTGAGTAGGGTGGTAACATGGTCAGATCTGCATTTTAGGTCTAGCAATAATAGTGTCCAGAAGGAAATAATCAACCCCTCTTATATTTGACCTTGCAAACCCAATATCCATAATCTCAAAATTTTTTTTCTTAGAAGCTTTAAGTGAAAGAGTGATTAGGAATTCAAATGGCCTCAAAAGTTAATTCAGTTTTCCTGTATATTGTGCCAATGAATGCCTAGTCTGAATGGCAAATTTTGTGTGGATTTAGTATAGCGAAGGCTGGTCCTATTCATAAATGACATCATCAATAACTGTCACCTCCAGGCTTCCCTGATTGCAACTATTTCCCCTAACGACCAACCTGGATGCCATGCTCTCCTCATTTTATTCATTAAACAACTACAACAGCAATTGCAACACCTTCTCCATTCCTGCTGTTCAATACTATCCTTTAAGAACTTTTGGCAGGTCAATGACAAGCATTGTCAGGGTGGAATATATGAACTTTAGTATCCTGTTGAATTAAGAATCTGCTGTAGGTCTTTTGTGACACAGCAGTCCTTCACTATTGATTAGTTTTCATCATATGTAAGTCCATTCATATTTATCAATGTACTATATGCCAAAGGAATTCCACCTCCTCCCTTACTAGTTGCATTTCCCTTACGTGGCAAGCAGCTGGTGTTGGCATTATCATCTGACAGTTTTCCTCACAAGAGGAATCAGCTGGAGATACCATTGCTTTAAGGTGGTGGTATACTAGTCTCATCCTTTTCTCACTCAACTGAAAGTCACATAACTGTGGCCTCAGATAAGAGAATTCTGCACAAAGATGGAGAAATGAAGTGTTTTAGGAACTATTCATTCAATCTGAGGGATAAAGTTATAGTCCCTCACTAAGGCTTTAAAGTAAATTACAGATATATAGGATGGTGGTAATATGCTTTGGCAATTCATCTGAAAAAGATGGTGGAGGCAACATCTATAGGGTGCTCAGTTACCACTAATGTATAGAACTGATTAAAATAGCCCAACAAACCTTGAGATGTTAACTTCACCAATGTGTGGTCCAAAAAAGCACCATATTTTAGCAATTCAGCTCTACCATTTCCTACATTCTAAAACAACACAGCCATCAGGCAAATTTGTTGTTGCAGAAAGCAGAATTTTGACATGCAGTGGGGAAAAGAGTCCTACTAGCCTTTTTGCACATCAAAAATTTGTTGCCTAAAACTTCAGTTGGAAATATTACAATTTATCTGCCAGTAGAATGTGTACATGCAAGCTCAATTATTTACCTTCCAAGCTGAATTACAAAAAATCATGGAATCATAGGATCTCAAAGTTGCACAGGACCTCAGAGATCATTTAATTCAACTCTTTCAAGAATAAAAATCACCTGTACAGATACCTGCCAAATGGCCATTGAGATTTTGCTTGAAGATTTTCAGCAAGGAAGACCCCTCCAACTCCCAAAGTTTCCCATCTCACTTTGGAATAGCTTTAATTATTAGTAAACTTTTCCATACATTGAACCTATATTTGTCTCTAAGCGACTTTCATGTGGTAGACACAGCAGTGTCCTTAAGGTTCAATCAGAAAAAAAATCTGAATTTTTCCACACAATAGTTCTTTGAATTCCTGAAGACAACTATCACCAGCATTCACCAAAGTCTTCCCTCATACTGGTTGCTCTTCTCTAGCTGCTCAAAGCTAATCAATGATTTTTCTAAAATGTGGTGCCCAGAATTGAAAAGAGTACACCTACACATGAGATCTGATAAAGGTAGAGTGAAATGAGTCTATCACCTTCCTAATATTGGATTTTTAAATGCAATTTGAGATTATTTTAGCTTTTGGGGATGCCTAATCACACTATTGATTTCTATTTAGTTTGTAGTTAACCAAATCTCCCAAATAATTTTCACATACCTACCATCTAGCCACTTCTCCTCAATGCTATTAAAAGGAGGTTGATTTTTTAAAGCAAGGGATTAATTTTATATCAATCCCTATTATATTAAATGGCTTATATTATTCCACTCAATGTTATATTCCACCAAAATCTTTATGAATATCTACTCCTTCATCCAATGTATTAGCTAGTACTCCCAGCTTTGCAACTCTGATAAACCTATAAATCTATTCCTTTGCCCAAATTGTAGAAAACCATGTTAATCTGCATAAAAGACAAGTATAGATTTCCAAGCAGTTAACCATTAGATTCCTCCTTCCTAGTTGACATTGAACAATTAATGACTACTCTCTTGACCCATTCTTCTGACCATTCATCCAATTCCAAATCCAACTATATCTACTATTTATTTTCTAGCCCACATCTCTGTCTTTTTCTACAAGAACAGCATTGGAGACTTTCTCAAGCACTTTACTGAAATCTAGATCTTGCAAGTGTTTCATTTGTGTCTTTTTGTTCCCAACAAAAAGCACAGTACATGCTTATTCAACTGAAATTAATAGCTAACATTTGCCTTATTTACCAATCTGGTAACCCTGTTAAGAAAGAGATTGGGTTAATATTGCCTTTTTTCAGGAAGCCATAAGACTCTTTGTTATCAGTTACTTCCATCCCTTTAAAATAATAATAAATAATTGTACTCCATAATAAGTAAAGAGAAAATAATAAATTATCTATCAGCTAAAGGTCAAGCACCTACTATGAGCCACGTACTGTGCTAAGCATTGGAGATAAAAAAAAAAGGCAAAGAAAAAAATTCCACTCTTAAGGAGCTTCCTGTCCAATAGGGGGAAAACATAAAAACAAACAATTCCCCCCAAAACTCTATACAGAATAAACTGGAGATAATAAATAGAGAGAAGGAACTAGAATTAATGGCGATCTGGTCAAGCTTCTCATAGAAGGTGGGATTTTAGCTGTGACTTGAAGGAAACCAGGAAGCCAGGAAGTAGAGATGAGGAGGGGGAATTCCTTACCCAGTAATCAGTGAAATGATTCATTCTCAAGATGGGAGTGACTTATGGTAGGAGAAGCAAAGAGAACAGTGTCACTGAATTGCAGAGAAGATGGGGTAGGGAGTAAGGTATAAGAAGACTGAAGAGTTAGGAAGATGGAGAGATTATGAAAGGCTTTGCCTGCCAAATTGAGGGTTTTATATTTGATCCTGGAGGAAAGCCACTAGAATTTATTGCATGGATGGGCGTGGGTGACATGGTCAGATCTCTGTATTAGGAAGCTTTATTTGGCAACTGTTTGGGGGATGGACCTGAGTGGGGAGAGACTTGGGGCAGTGAAATCAACAGGTAGGCAATAATCCAGGTGATAAGTGTTTATATTCTTAAGCAGGTGTTTAGCAACACCAGAGAAAGAAGGGGGAAAGTACAAGAAATGTTTCAGAGGACTTGACAATAGATTGGTTATGAGAGGTGTGAGAGAGTGAGGAGTTAAGGGTATCTCATTCAATTTAGCACAGGTACTTGTTGACAGTCAGGATTTGAACCTAGGTCCTCTGATGCCCACATTGCCTCATGTAAAGATGTATTTTAATTTAAACCAATTTTTTTATTCATTCAGTCCTATTTACCAAACTACAGTATTGATATGACAAGTTATTTTTAATGTTATGTCATAGATCAATTTAATGAAACCATTCAGCCAATGTTTATTGAATTTCTATGATGTGCAGAGGATACTGAGATAGATGCAGTGATGACTATGTCAGTGTCCCAGTTCTCAAGAAGCTTACAATCTCTTTATATGGCAAAATACATTGAATATACAAAAAAACCCAATAATACAAAATGGATAGTGTTAAATATGTAAGAAAAATATAAAAAGAACAAGATTTAGTTATTAGGAAAGAAATATCATGGAGGAGGTAAAATTTGAACTGGGCTTTGAAATACAACTTGGATTTCAATAGGCAAAAATAAGCGTGAGGGAGAAAAAGGCCTATCAGGAAAAGAAAGTGATATGAGCAAAAGAATAAAGAGAAGAAAGCTCAGGATATGTTTGAGACACAGTTAATAGTCCAGCAATGGAAAAATAGGAGATAAATATGTAAAGGCAGAGTAGGGGCAGATCACAAAGGCAGATTTAATATCAATAAAAACATCAATTAGTTAATTAACATTGAAATACCTATTATGTGTCAGGCATAATGCTAACTAGTGTGAATACCAAAAAAAAAGGCAAGGCAATCCTTGCAGTCTATTTTTAAAGTACCTGCTATGTACCAGGCCATGTGCTTGTGGTTGGGGATACAATTGCAAAGTATGAAAAAAATTACTGCTTGCAAAGAGCTTATAAATAATGTAAATACAAATATATGCTACAGAGTTTAGTACAAGGTAGTTTGGGAGGGAAGAAACTAGAAATTGGGGGATCAAAAAAGGCTTTATACAGAAGATGACGCCTAAGTTACATCTTAAAGGAAGAGAACAACTCTATGAGGTAGGGATAAAGAGGGAGAACATAGGAGAATGAACAGTGCAAAGCCATAGAGATTAGAAATGGAGCTTCATGTATAAGGAACAAAGAGAAGACCCATTGGAGGTTGAATAATGTCCAATGAGGCAGAAAGATGGAATGGGTCTTGGGTTCTCCAGAATATATAACTTTACAGAATATAAAATTTTATAGTTTATCATAAAGTAATAGGAAGTCAGTGGAGTTAGTTACATAAAGGAGTGACATAGTCCAATCTGCACTTAAGGAAAATTACTTTGGCAGCAATGTGTAGGAAAGACTTCAGTGGTGAGAAACTTAAGGAAGAGAGATCAATTAGGAGACTATTGGAATAATTCAAACAAGAGGTGTTGAGGGCCTGAAGTAAGTTTGTAGCTATGTGACAAAAAAAGAATCAGATATGAAAAATGTTATACAGGTAAAAATGGAAAGATCTGGCACTTGATATGGTATATGATACGAAAGTGAATTCAGAGGACAGAATACATGCCAAGATTATGAATGGGCAACATTGGGAAGATAGTAATGCTTTCAGAAAAAAATATGGAAGTATGTAAGAGGGGATAATTTAGGGGGAAAGGCAACAAACTCAGTTTTAGACATGCTCAGTTTATTATATCTCTGGCACATCAAATTTGAAATGTTATAGGGAATTGGTGATGCAGGGCTGAAGTGCAAGGGAGAGCTTGTGTCTTGATATGTAGGTTTGAAAAATCTTCTAAAGAGGCCAGTGAAAAAAATGGGAACTGATGAGGTTACTGAGAGAAAGAATATAAAATGAGAAGGAAAGAAAGGCCAGGACAAAGACTTGCAAAACACCCAAAGATTGAGAGTGTGATGTAGTTGATGATCCAGCAAAGGAGACTTAGGAGTGGCCAGACAGGTAGGAGGGAAATCAGGAAAAAATACTAGCATGAAAACCCACAGAGAAGAAACTGTCTTAGAGAAGAACATTGCTAACAGTGTCAAAAATAGTAAATAAATTGAGAAGGATTAGGACTGAGAAAAAGCCTTGAGAATTGGTCATTGAGAGATCAATAGTAACTATGGGGACAGTAGTTTCACTTGATATGATGAGAATGAACAGCTAAGAAGTCAGACTGCAAAGGGTTGAGGAGTGAGGGAAGACGACACGAAAGCAGTGAGTGTAGGCAATTTTCAAGGAGTTTGAAGCAGAAAATGATGAGATATAAGATGAGATAGAGAGGATAGAGTACAAGACAGTCAAGAAGAAATGGGTTCAAATCCAGCTTCTGCATGAACAAGCTTCATTACGTCTCCCTTTCTTTTTCCTCAGCTGTAAAATGGGAATAATAATACTATTGGTATCTTCTTCATAACGATGTTGTATGTCATTAGTGAGGTGATATATGTGAAATGCTTCACAAACTTTAAAGTGCTTTGTAAATATCAGTTATTATTATTGAATGTCAGTCTAAGAAGTTCTGATTTTATTCAGTGGAAAAGGAGTCACTTTTGAACAGGGATTTAAATACTAATTCCTCCTCTTAGTAACAGTAATATTAGCAAGTGCTTTGAAGTTTCCAAAGGGATATACAAATGCTGTCTCATTTTATTCTCATAGTAACCTTGTGAAGTAGGTGCTATTATTATCTCCATTTTACATATGAGGAAATTGAGGCAGATAGGAGTTAAGTGACTTGCTCAGAGGCACAGAGCAAGTAAGAATAGAAGGCAGTAGGTTAGCACATGTCTTCCCTCACTCTGAATCCAGTTCTTTATCCAATGTACCACTTAGCTGCGTATATTATATTTTTATCAAATGCTTTATTAACTTCTAGTTTACATTATTCATTTCCACAAGATTTTGAATTACAAATTTTCTCCCCATTTTTCCCTCTACCCACCACTCCAAAATATCAATCCCACTGGATATCCCATATCTTTTCCCACACCCCCTACAACTTTCCAGTAGGGCATGATGGATCTGTATACCCTAATGCCTGTATATCTTATTTCCCAGTTACATGTAAAATAATATTAATAATAGTATATATATATATATATATATATATATATATATATATGTGTGTGTGTGTGTGTGTGTGTGTGTGTGTATATATTTTTTAAAATATTTGATTTTAAAGTTTTGAATTCCAGATAAGTTAGTTCCCTTCCTCCCTTGTCACCCACACTTACTGGGAAGATAAGCAACTCAATATAGGTTGTACATGTGCAGCTATGCAAAACATTTCCATAGTGGATAGATTGTAAAATACTGACGATATTTCCCTCCCTCCTATCCCACCTCCCACTTGTCCTATTCTCTACTTTGATCCTGTCCCTTTTCAAAAGTGCGTGCTTCCAACTTCCTTCTACCCCCAGCCTGCCCTCCCTTCCATCATCCTCCCTCTCATCCCCTTCTCCCCTACTCTCCTGTAGAGTGAGATACCCTATTTAGTGGGTAAGTCATTCCCTCCCTAAGTCAAATTCAATGGGAATAAGATTGACCCTTTCCCTTTTGCCTTCCTGTTCTTCCCCTCCATTGTGACCATTTTCCCTTTCCTCTTCTATATGAGATAGTTTACCCCATGCTGTCTCTCCCCATCTCCTCTCATTATATTCCTCTCTCACCTCTTAATTTCATCTTTTAAGTATCATCCCTTCCTATTCAATTGGTCCTGTGCCCTCTATCTATGTATACTTGTACACATATATACACATATTCACATATGTATTCATATACCCATATATCCTCCTATATAGACATACATATGTATATATAAGTGTGTGTGTCTGTGTGTATGCACACATTTCTATTCCCTTCTACTGAGAAGTTTCATAAGCTACAATTATTGCTTTTCCATGTAGGGATGTAAATAGTTCAACTTTGATAAGTTCCTTATGATTTCTTTTCCCTGTTTACCTTCTCATGCTTCTCTTGCTTCTTGCATCTGAATGTCAAATTTTCAATTCAACTCTGTTTTTTTCATCAAGAATGCTTGAAAGTCCTCTATTCCACTGAATGACCATATTTTCCCCTGAAACATGATACTCAGTTTTGCTGGGTAGGTGATTCTTGGTTTTAATCCCAGCTCCTTTGCCCTCTGGAATTTCATATTCCAAGCCCTTTAATCCCTCAGTGTAGAAGCTGCCAGATCCTGTGTTATCCTGATAATGTTTCCACAATATTCAAATTGTTTCTTCCTGACTGCTTGTAATATTTTCTCCTTGATCTGGGAATTCCAGAACTTAGCTATAATATTCCTAGGAGGTTTCTTTTTGTAATCTTTTTTAGGAGGTGATTGGTGGATTCTTTCAACCTTTATTTTGCCCTCTGGTTCTAAAACATCAGGGCAATTTTCCTTGAGAACCTCTTGGGAGGATGATTTCTAGGTTCTTTTTTTGATCATGGATTTCAGGTAGTTCAATAATTTTAAAATTCTCTCTCCTGGATCTGTTTTCCAAGTCAGTGGTTTTCCCCATGACATATTTCACATTGCCTTCTATTCTTTCATTTGTTTGGATCTGTTTAACAGCATCTTGATTTCTCATGAAGTCACTAGCTTCCATTTGCTCCAATCTAATTTTGAAGGAACGATTCTTGCTTCAGTGAACTTTTGAGATTCTTTTTCCATCTGGCAAATTCAGCTTTTTAAGGTATTCTTCTCCTCATTGCCTTTTTGAGCCTCTTTTGCCATTTGAGTTAGTCTATTTTTTAAGGTGTTATTTTCTTCAGTCAGGTTGTTGACCCTCATTTCATAATTTTCTTTCATTGTTCTCATTTCTCTTCCAAATTTTTCCTCCAATTCTCTTATTTGGTTTTCAAAATCCTTCTTAAGGTCCTCTATGACCTGTAACCAGCTCATATTTTTTTTGGAAGCTTTTGGTGCAGGGGTTCTGACTTCACGATCTTCCTCCTGTTCCATGCTTTGATACTTTCTGTCCCCAAAATAGGAGGGTAAAGTTGGGTTTCTCTGTTTGCTTTTCTTCCTTTACCTGCTCATGTTGCCACTCAATTACTTGACTTTTGGGCTTTTTACCACAGTAGGTCTCTACCACCAGACAGGGGAGCTTGTACCAAACTGTGGGGTTTTCTCAGATGCTGAAGGTATTAGTTGGGTACCCTCTCTTAAGCCTCTACACACTCTGGCAAGCTGGTCATATACCCCAGGTCCTCCACTGTAGACCACAATCCAGATGCAAGCAGGTTAAAGCAAGAGTGATTACCCCTCAGACTGGTCACTTGGTTCCCCTACAATCTGCAGGCTAGGAGCTGAGTCAGCCATGCGGTGGCAGCGGCAGCTGCACATCCGTGGTGCCTCAGCAGCTTCTTTCCCTGGGGTCAAATGTCCCACACTCCCAAACTACCGGATCCCAAAGTCCACACTGCACTGACCTCTCTCTTTGTCCTTAGCATCTATGGGTTGATAATTCTGGAAACCACCAGAAGATGCTGGTGATTTGAAGTCCCTCCAGCCAGGGGCTGATCAGTCCAGGCCTGAGGCTAAAACCTCTGGTTGGAGTGGGGCTGTGGTCGGCTCCCAGAGCCCTGCACTGACCCCTTCCTGCCAGCCTACCAGGCTGTCCTCAGCAAGAGTTTAGCATCTCTGTGTCATTTTGTGGGTTCTGTAGCTCCAAAGTTTGTTTGGAGTCACCTTTAACATGAATTGAAGGAGGTGGGAGCAGAGCCCCACGGAAGTCCTGCTTCTACTCCACCATCTTGACTCTGCTCCCCCCCCCCCGCCTATGTTGTTTTTATAAAGGAATGGAGATCTTGATATGAACAGTGAAAGAAAGGATTTCATCTACCATTAATGCTCATAAAAGACAGCCTCAAACTGCTTCATGATGTATCAAACACAAAAATGCCACTTTAATAACATCCATTTCCCAAGAAACTAAATAACTTATTATTAATAGAGTATTCAGTACTGTTTTTCTGTTAGATTTTGTGGTCAGTAGACTATGAGCTCCACAGTAGTTCCAGACCCAAGATCTCCTACTATATCACTTCAAAAGTTGAACAAAGAGAGAGGAAGTAACGGAAAGAGATTTCTGTTTAAAGTTGTTTCATATTTACTCTATTTATTGAGGGCTCATTTGTCAATGCACATGCATAACATATGTCTTCTCTTCTTCAGGATAAACACACCTAACTCCTTTAAGAGATCCTTATAGAGAACCAGTAGTTTCGTTTACTTGGCCTCCAAAAAAGTTATCTCCAAAAAAGGTGTTACTGTGTGTTAACACCTACTTTAAAATCTAAGAAAAAAGAAGGGAGGAGGAAGATAGGTAGAAAAGGATGGAAGTAAAGGAGGGAGGAAGGAAAGAAAGGAGAGAGATGAGGGAAGGAGGGGGAAGAAAGGGAGGGAGGAAAATTGCAAAGGAAAATAATTTTTTGTAAACTAATTTATTTCTAGTTTTCAATATTCACTTCCATAAGATTTTGAGTTTTAAATTTACTCACTATCCCTTGCCTCCCACTCCCCAAGACAGCATGTAATCTGATAGAGGCTCTACACATACATTCATATTCAACATGTTTTCACATTAATCATGGTGTAAAGAAGAATTAGAATTAATGGGAGGAATCAGGAGAAAGGAGAAACAAAACAACAAAAAAGAGAGCAAATAGTATGCTTCAATCTGCATTCAGACTTCAAAGTTCTTTCTCTGAATGTGGATAGCATTTTCCATCATGAGGCTTTTAGAGTTGTCTTAGATCCTTGTATTGCTGAGAAGAGCTAAGTCTGTCCAAGTTAGTCATTGTACATTGTGGCTGTTACTGTGTACAATGTTCTCCTGATTCTGCTCACTTCACTCAGTATCAGTTCATATAAGCCTTTCCAGGTTTTTCTGAAGTCTGACTGCTCATCATTTCTTATACCACAATAGTATCAAAATACATTCATATAACACAACTTGTTCAGTCATTCCCCAATTGATGGACATCCCATCAATTTCCAATTCTTGGCCACCACAAAAAATCACTATAAATATTTTTGTTATATGTGGATCCTTTTCCCATTTTTATGATCTTGTTAGGATACAGACCTAGAAGTGGTATTGCTGTGTCAAAGGTTATGCGCAATTTGATAGCTCTTTGGGTATAAAGGATAAACATTTCTTCAGTGCTTACCATATGCCAAGTACCATGCTAAACACTTAGCATACAAATAGAATAAAATAAGAGTCCTTGTATTCAAGGAGCTCACTCTTTAATTGGGGAAGACAACACATAAAATGAAGATCACCTGTAGAGCAAAAAGACCTGGAAGTCTTTCAATTAGTTCCTTTTCTAGCTTTTTCAATTGCATGCCCAATTCATTGACCTCCCTTTTCTCTAATTTATTTATGTATGCACTCAGGAATATAAAACTTCCCCTAAGAACTGCCTTTGCTGCATCCCACAAATTTTGGTATGTTGTCTCATTATTGTAATTCTCTTGAATGAAGTTACTGATTGTTTCTATAATTTCTAATTTGACCAACTCATTCTTTAGGATTAAGTTGTTTAGTTTCCAATTAGTTTTTAATCTATCTTTCCATGGCCCTTTATTGCATATGACTTTTATTGCATCATGATATGAGAATGATGCATTTAGTCTTTCTGCCTTTCTGCACTGGATTGTGATGTTTTTATGTCCTAGTACATGGTCGATTTTTGTGTATGTGCCATGTACCACTGAGAAGGTATATTCCTTTTTATCCCCATTCAGTTTTCTCCAGAGATCTATCATACCTACCCTCTCTAAAATTCTATTCACCTCCTTAACTTCTTTCTTGTATATTTTGGTGTTAGATTTATCAAATTCAGAGAGGGGGAGATCAAGGTCCCCCAAAAGTATACTTTTGCTATCTATTTCTTCCTCTAATTCCCTTACCTTCTCCTTTAGGAATTTTGATGCTATACTACTTGGTGCATATATGTTAAGTAATGATGTTGCCTCATTCTCGATGGTGCCTTTTAGCAGAATATAGTTTCCTTCCTTTTCTCTTTTAATTAGATCACTTTTTGCTTTTGCTTTATCTGAGATAAGGATTGCTACCCCTGCTTTTTTTACTTTAGCTGAGGCAGGATATATTTTACTGCAGTCTTTTATCTTTACCATGTGCGTATACCCTCTGTTTCAGATGTGTTTCTTGTAAACAGCATATTGTAGGATTGTGGTTTTTAATCCATTCTGCTATCTGCCTCCATTTTATGGGAGAGTTCATCCCATTAACATTCACAGTTATGATTACTATCTGTCTCTTTCCCTCCATCCTATTCCCTCCCCTGTTTATGCTTTTATTTTTCTCCGCTTCTCCCTTCCTCTCCTTAAGAGTTTTCCTTTTGGCCACTGCCTCCCTCAGTATTCCCTTCTTAGCCCCCCCCCCTCCCTTTTCCTCCCTTTCCCCCTTACTTCTAACCTCCCTTCTAACCACCCCTTCCCCTCTCTTAGTCCTCCCCCCCTCCTACTGCCTTTAGGATATGATAGATCTTTATACTTAATGTAGTATGTTATTTCTCTTTTGAACCAAGATTGACAAGGACAGCTCTCATGTAAAGCTCCTCTCCCTCCCGTCTTTCCCTCTATTATGATACATTTTGTGTCTCTTCTAGATAGAGTCCCATACTTAACTGGTTGTGTTATTCCCTCCTTGCACCAGAACCAATGAGGGAAAAGCTCATATAATGCTCATCTCCCTCCCTTCTTTCCCTCTACTATATTGTTGTTATGCCTCTTTGTGTGGCACAATACCCTTTTCCACTTCATTCTTTCTTATTCTTCCATTGCAGTCCCTTTGTAAGCCCTTAATAAGGTTTTTTTTAATTGTAATTTTGTGTAATTTATACCCATGCCCTCTATTTGTCTATAAACAGTTTACTCTTATTAAATAACAGCATATGTGTGTGTGTGTTTTCCTTTCTATGTCTCTCTTGCATCTCATAATTGGAGGTTGAATTTTCCACTGAGCTCAGGCTTTTTCATCAGGAAGGTCTGGAAATCTGTTATATCATTGAATGACCATCTCCATGCCTGGAAGAATATGTTCAGTTTTGCTGGGTAGGTGATCCTTGGTTGTAATCCGATCTCTTTTGCCTTGAGAAAAATTATATTCCATTTCCTCTGATCTTTCAGTGTAGAGGCTGCTAGATCCTGTGTGATCCTCATTGTGGTTTCACAATATTTGAATTGTTTCTTTCTGGCTGCTTGTAGTATTTTGTCCTTTACCTGGTAGTTCTGGAGTTTGTCCACAACATTTAGCAGACTTTTCGATTTGGGATCTCTTTCAGGAGGTGACCAGTGAATTCTCTCAATTTCTATTTTACCCTCTGGTTCTAGTATCTCAGGGCAGTTTTCCTTAATGAGCTCTTGGAAGATGTTGTCCAGGCTCATTTTTTCCTCATGATTTTCCAGTAGGCCTGTGATTCTCAGATTATCTCTCCTGGATCTGTTTTCCAGGTCAGTTATTTTTCCATAGAGATATTTCACCTCTTTTTCGAATTTTTCATTCTTGATATTTTTTTTGACTGATTCTTGGTTCCTCATTGAGTTATTAGCTTCAATTTGGTTGATTCTAGTTTTTAGCAAATTATTTTCCTTGGTTAGTTTTTGGCACTCCTTTTCCATATCACACATTTTTCTTTTTAAGGAGCTCTTTTCTTCACTGTAATGTTTTCCTAATTTTGCAATTTTGATTTTAAAAGAATTATTCATTTTATCTTCTATCTCTCTAATTTGGTTTTCAAGGTTCTTTTTGAGCTCATCTAAGAATGCTTTCTCTGCTTGAGACCAGTTCTCTGCTGAGGTTTCAGTTGTGGGTGTGGAGTCAACACAGTCTCCCTCTGAATTTGGTTCCTCCCTATCTTGATGATAGGACTCCAGAGTCTTTGTCTTTGCAGTCTGCTCTCTACCTATTTTGAGGCAGGGCCCTAGTCATGCCCTTCCTCTAAGGTTTCCAAGCCTTTGCTATTTAAAGTTTTGCCCTGGGGAGTATGACTTCAAAGTTACTGAACCATTTAAGGACCTACATGCACAAAACTACTTATAATACTTTTTTTGTTAGAGCAAAGAATTGGAAACTAATGGGTATCTATATATTGAGAAATGGCTAAATAAATTATAATATATACGATGGTATACTATTGTGCTATATGAAATTCTTAAAAAGGCAGTTCAAAGATACCTGAGAAGACTTGGATGGATTAATGCTGTCATCCTTGTTCCTGGAAGTCCAGATAGGGGCTTTTTAAATTTCTAGGCTGTGGGTTGATAGTCCCAGGAGTAGCTGCTGCCCCTGCCAGGGGCCCTGCATTTGACTTTTACCCTGGTCTGTCCAGTCACAGCCCTGTGCTGATAGCCCTGGCAGTGGCCCTTGTGATTGGTGGGTCAACTTGCCGCTATGTTGATCAGGTCTGGTCTGGGTCTCTGTGCTTCCTGGGGTCATCTTCCCATCCTCTGCCCCACCTGGGGTGGTCTTCAAGACCTGGAAGTCTTAAGGGAACAGCAGCATGGTGGTTTATAAGGCCTTAAGTTTTATCAGTAGATCAGGTGATAGTGTCAGAGTCTGTGGGGTTTAGAGGCAGGGCAGAAGGCAAAGACTGGAGGACTTTAGGAGGTAGTAACAATGCAGATGGTAAGGCCTATTGTTCTTCCACTTCACAGAAAAGAATAGAATTGGTGATTCCCATCTCATCCAAGCACTGTGAGCAATCAAGCAGCCCATGTTCATTATTGTCTTATGATCATTACAAATCTGTTCTTAAAGCCAGTATCTTCTGAGGTATGACAGTTCATGTTTCACTCCTTGATATGAAGAGCCACCATTCCTTTAGTGCATCACTGAAAGTCCTAAAACATCGAACATAGATGGACAAAAATATACAGCATAATGCTCTAGGCTAAGGTGAAGTCTAGCATATTTTGACCAACTTTTTCCTAGTGCCAACTCAAAATTCTTGGTCCCAGGCACCTAAGTGATGGGCTTAGAAAAATAATTTTAGGGGCAGCCAGGTAGTACAGCGAGTAAGAGCACTGGCTCCAGTGTTGAGAAGACCTGGAGATCGAATCCTGGGCTCAGACACTTAACACCCACCCAGAAACACCTGGCCGTGTAACCTTGAACAAGTTACTTAACCCCAATTGCTTAGGGGTGGCCAGGTGGCTCAGCGAGTAAGAGCACCAGCTCCAGTGTCGGGATGACCTGGATCAAATCTGGGCTCAGATACTCAGCACCACACCCAGAAATAACTGGCCATGTAACCTTGAGCAAGTTACTTAACACCGATTGCTTTAAAAAAAAAAAGAATTTTAATTACTATTAAATCCATGATTTTCCATCTCTATCTACAAAACTCATTTGGAGGAATCTGCCTCCCAAGTCCTATAGAAATAGAGGTTACTGACCTCTTTCATGTTTTCCTGATGCGTCATAACTTACACGCAAATGAAGCTAGGACAAGATAAAAAATATCAGCAAAGTGAGCACAGCCATCAGCTTTCACCTCTGTTCTAGCATCTTTAAAATATCAATAAGCATTATTTTCTCTCCCTCCCATTTCCTACCACGTTGAAAAAAAGATAAAAAAGACAAAATCCTTAACAAATAAGTGTGATCAAAAGGAACAAATTCTCACATTGACCATTTTGAAAAATGTGTCTCATTCTGCATATTTAGTCCACCACAGGAGGTGGGAAGCATATATCATCACTGGTGTTCTGGATCCTGATCATAGTGTTGATAAGATTTTTAAATCTTTCAAGGTTGTTCATTTTTACAATGATTTTGCTATAAATTATTCTCCTGAATCTGATCATTTCACTCTGCATTAATCCATCCAAGTCTTCTCAGGTATCTTTGAACTGCCTTTTTAAGAATTTCATACAGCACAATAGTATACCATGGCATATATTATAATTTATTTAGCCATTTCTCAATATATAGACACCCATTAGTTTCCAATTCTTTGCTCTAACAAAAAAAAAAGTGTTATAAGTAGTTTTGTGCATGTAGGTCCTTAAATGGTTCAGTAACTTTGAAGTAATAGCTCTAAATTGTTTTATTTGTTTTTCTTTACTCCTTTCAACATTTGTAATTTTCTTTCTTTTTTTTTGGTTTTTCATTTCTTTTTCTTTTTCAAATTGTTTATTTTTTGTTAGTTTTCAAAATTCATTTCCACAAGATTTTGAGTTAAAAATTTTCTCCCCATCTTTTCCCTACTCCCACCCTCAAGACAGTGAGCCTACTGATTTCCCCTTCCCCCAATCTGTTCTCTCTTATATTGTTCCCCATGTCCCCTAATTTCCTAGTAGGGCAAGATGAATTCCTATATACCAGTACCTGTATATCTTATTTCCCAGTTGCATGAGAAAGAAAAATATTTTTTTAACATTTGTTTTTAAAATTTTGATTTCCAGATTCTTTCCCTTCTTCCCTCCTCACTGACCCCCACTGGGAGGACATGCAATTCAATATAGGTTGTACATGTATAGTTACACAAAACATGTACATATTAGTTATATAATGAAAGACTGATTATATTTCTCTCCATCCTATCCTGCCCCCACTTATTCTATTTTCTATTTTGACCCTGTCCCTTTTCAAAAGTGTTGCTTCTAATTAACCTCTCCCCCAATCTGCCCTCCCTTCTATCATCCCCCCACTTATCCCCTTCCCCCTTACTTTCCTGTAGGGTAAGATATGCAATTGAGTGTGTATGTTATTCCATCCTTAAGCTAAATTCAATGAGAGAAGTTTGACCCATTCCCTTTCATCTTCCTACTCTTCCCCTCCATGGTAACAGCTTTCTCTTGCCTCTTTTACATAAGATAATTTACCCTGATCTATCTCTCCCTTTCTCCTTCTCTCAATATATTCCTCTCTCACCTCTTACTTTTATTTTTTAGAGAGTATCCATTCATATTCAACTGAATCTGTGCCATCTGTCTATGTATACATGTACACATACATACACATACTTATATATTTATGCACACATACACCCTCCTATACATGCATGTGTATGTATGTGTGTATGTGTGTGTGTGTGTGTGTATTCCCTTTAACTATCCTCCTACTGAGAAAAGTCTCATCAGTTACAATTATTCTTTTTCCACGTAGGAATATAAATAGTTTAACTTTAGTAAGTTTCTTACGATTTCTTTTTCCTGTTTAAATTCTCATGCTTCTCTTGCTTCTTGTATTTGAAAGTCAAATTTTCTGTTCAGCTCTGGTTTTTTCATCAAGAATGCTTGAATGTTCTCTATGTCATTGAATGACCATCATATTTTCATCTGAAATATTATACTCAGTTTTGTTGGGTAGGTGATGCTTGGTTTTAATCCTAGCTCCTTTGACCTCTGGTATATCATATTCCAAGCCCATGATCCCTTAGTGCAGAAGGTGCTAGATCTCATGTTATGCTGACTGTGTTTCTTACAATACTCAAATTGTTTCTTCCTAACTGCTTTTAATATTTTCTCCTTGATCTGGGAACTCTGGAATTTGATTTTAATATTCCTAGGAGTTGTCTTTTTGGGATCTTTTTCAAGGGGCAATTGGTGAATTCTTTCAATTTCTATTTTGCCCTCTGGTTCTAGAATATTAGGACAATTTTCCTTTAGAATTTCTTGAAGGATGATTTCTAGGCTTTTTTCAGGTAGTCCAATAATTTTTAAATTCTCTCTCCTGGATTTATTTTCCAGGTCAGTGTTTTTTTTCCAATGAGATATTTCATATTGCCTTCTATTTTTTTCCATTTGTTTGGATCTGTTTTATAGTATCTTGATTTCTCATAAAGTCATAAGCTTCCATTTGCTCCAATCTAATTTTGACAGAATTATTTTCTTCAGTGAGTTTTTGAAATTCCTTTTCCATCTGGCCAATTCTTCTTTTTGAGGCATTGTTCTCCTCACTGGTTTTTTGGGCCTCTTTTGCAACTTGATTTTGTCTATTTTTAAAGGTATTATTTTCTTCAGTTAGGCTGTTGACTCACTTTTCATGATTTTCTTTCATCATTCTTATTTCTCTTCCCAATTTTTCCTCAACTTATCTTACTTGGTTTTCAAAATCTTTCTTGAGCTTCTCCATGGCCTGTGATCAATTCATATTTTTCTTGGAAGCTTGTGATGCAGAAGTTTTGACTTTGTTATCCTCTTCTGGTTCCATGTTTTGATCCTTTTTGTCCCCCAAAAACATTTCCATAGTCTGATTGTGCTTCCTCTGTCTCCTCATCTTGCCAGCCAATTAGCTAACTTTTGAGCTCTTTGCCATGGTTGAACTCTGCTTCCAGAGAGGAGACAGCTGTGTCCCAAATTGCTGGGGTTTTCACAGTTGTTGACAGAGCTGTTTTCAGTGCTATGCGGAGGGTGCCCTCTTTATAGCCACTGCAAGCTCTGACACCCTGGCATTCCTTACCCTAGGACCACCACCCAAGACTGAGACCCTAATCCAAGCATGTCAAAGCAAGAGTGATTACCCTCTGAATTGTCACTTGGTCCCCCTAGGGTCGGCAGGCCAGGAACTCTGGAGGCAGCCATGTGGCAGCAGCTGCAGCAGTGTAGACACTTCTTGCCCTGGGGGCAGGTTCCAGACTGTGTTCTTCTGTCACCCAGTTTCAATAGAGCTTCCCACTGACTTTTTTACTTTCTCTTTGGCATTTATGGGTTTAGAAGACTGGAAACTGCCACAACTGCCAGTTATTCACTCTCCTGATATCTGCATGGGCTGGTCTGGGCTGCTGGTTGGGGCTGCTCATGGGCCATGTGGCTCATGCAGGATTAAGCTTGGCTCCCAACCCTTTGTGATAGACCCTTCTCGTTGTCCTGCCAGGCTACCTTCAGCGGAAGATTTGTTCCTCTCCATCTCTTTGTGGGTTCTGTAGCTCTAAAATTTGTTTAGCATCATGTTTTACAGGTATTTAGAGGTGGCTGGAGTGGGAGATCAAGTAAGTTCCTGCTTTTATTGTAACATCTTGGCTCTGCCCCCCCATATTCCTTTTTTATCAGTTTCATCAATGTGACACCCACTTCTTATTTACAATTATGTTTTTATTATGCACAATTGCCAGTGGTTTTTGAGCCACATTTTATCCTGTGTATGCCTTAATATTCTCCTTGCAATCAGATAATGTGGCATCTGATTTCCTAATTATCCTGGTTGCCCCTTCTCAACACTTTCATTAATATGAAGGTAAGACCAGTCTCTGTTGCCAGATTTTCTGTGGTGGAAATGGGAATACATAGATATATTTATTTTCATTTCTCATGATGTTGGGGATTCCTGATACAACTTGAGCTTGATGAGTCTTAAGCAACTAAGGGAAGTGGTAACCAGGTTTAGGAAAAAAGAGGTAGGATGGAAAGGAGAAGAAGTCACAACTACATAAATGCTAGAAGCATCTTATCAGTTTCCTTCCTAAAATATAGAACTCTTGGACATAAAGTTCTCTGCCTTTCCCTTTCACCTCATCCTCCACTATTTCTTCCAACAAGATTGAATCATCCTTGATATTCATAACTCATCAGTACCTTCTGCCTCTCTGATTGAAAGATGGAGAGATGAGCTCCATAATTCCCATTTAAGGAAAGGATCTGAGCTAACCATCTCTTAATCTTCTACACAGTTACATCCCTTTGGATGTCTTTATCATGCCACTTCTCCACTTTTGGCTTCATTTTGTGTGTTTTCTTCTCCCATTAAATAGTAAGTTCCTTAACGACAGGAGCTATTGTTCTTTTTTTGCATTTGTATCCCCAGTGCTTAGCACAGTGCATGGTACCTACCAAGCATTTTATAAATATATATTAATTAAGTTCAATGTTCTGAGGAGAGACAAAGCAGATTATCCAAATGTATTCTTGGAGGGTGAAGTCACGATGACAGAGTAGAAACAGGACTTCCATGGGGCTCTGGCTTCCACCTCCTCCAATTCATGTAAAAGGTGATTCTGAACAAACTTTGGAGCTACAGAACCCACAAAAATGACACAGAGAAGCTAACCTCCCACTGAGAATAGCCTGGCAGGCTGTCAGAAAAAAAACCAGCACAGGGCTCTGGGAGCCAAGCCCAGCCCAGCATGAGCCTGAAGTTTTAGCCTCAGGGCAGGCCTTACCAGACCTGGCTGGAGGGACTTCAGATAACCAGCAGCTGTGGGGGTTTCCAGGATTATCAACCCATAGATGCCAAGGATAAAGTGAGAGGTCAGTGCAGTGTGGACTTTGGGTTCTGTGAATTTGGGAGTGCATTCTGGCCCTTGCCCCTGGGGTGAGAAGTGGCTGAGCACTATGGCCATGCAACCATGCACCTCATGGCTGCTTCAGAGCTTCTGTTCTGCAGATTGTAGGGCAACCAAGCAACCAGTCTGAGGGGTGATCCTTCTTGCTTTAACCTGCTTGGATCTGGATTGTGGTCTAGGGTGAAGGTCCTGGGGTGCATAAACAGTTTGCCAGTGCATGTAGATGCTTCAGAGAGGGCACCCAACTAATAGCTCCAGCAGCTTCAAAAACCCCAGTGTTTGGGATAAAGCTCCCATTTGTGATAGCAGAGTTCCACTGTGGCAAAAGGCTCAAAAGTCAAGTAATTTAGTGGCAACATGAGCAAGCAAAGGAAGCAAAGCAAACAGAGCATCCAAAGTTACACTCCTATTTTGGGGACAAAAAGTATCAAAGTATGGTACAGGAGGAAGACAACAATGTCAGAACTCCTGAACCAAAAGTTTCAAGAAAAATATGAGCTGATTAAAGGCCCTAGAGGAGCTTAAGAAGGATTTTGAAAATCAAATGAGAGAAGTGGAGAAAAAATTGGGAAGAGAAATGAGAACAGTGCAAGAAAATTATGAAATGAGAGTCAAAAACCTGACTGAAGAAAATAACACCTTAAAAATAGACCAATTCAGATGGCAAAAGAGGCTCAAAAAGACAACAAGGAGAAGAATGCCTTAAAAAGCTGAATTTTCCAGATGGAAAAAGAACCTCAAAAGCTCTTTGAAGAGAATCATTACTTCAGAATTAGATTGGAACAAATGGAAGGTAGTAACTTTATGAAAAATCAAGATACTTTTAAACAGATCCAAACAAATGAAAAAATAGAAGGCAATATGAAATACCTCATGGGGAAAACCACTAACATGGAAAATAGATCCAGGAGAGATAATTTAAAAATTATTGGATTACCTGAAAGCCATGATCAAAAAAAGAACCTAGAAATCATCCTCCAAGAAATTCTGAAGGAAAATTGCCCTGATGTTTTAGAGCCAGAGGGCAAAATAGAGGTTGGTTGAAAGAATCCAACAATTACATCCTGAAAAAGATTCCAAAAAGAAAACTCCTGAGAATATTATAGCCAGGTTGCAGAGTTCCCAGATCAAGGAGAAATATTACAAGCAGCCAGGAAGATGCAATTTGAATATTATGGAAAAACAATCAGGATAACACAGGATCTGGAAGCTTCTACATCATGGGATCGATGGGCTTGGAATATGATATTCCAGAGGTCAAAGGAGCTGGGATTAAAAACAAGAATCACCAATCCAGCAAAAGTGAGCATCATGTTTCAGGGGAAAATATGGTCATTCAGTGGAATAGAGGACTTTCAAGCATTCTTTTTTGGGGTTAAGTAACTTGCTCAAGGTTACATGGCCATTTATTATTATTTTTGTGTGGGTGCCAAGAATTGGAGGCCAGAACCAATCCCAGGTCTCCTGACACTAGGCCTGGCACTTTTACTCACTGCGCCACCTGGCTGCCCCTAAGCAATTGGAGTTAAGTAACTTGTTCAAAATTACACAGCCAGATATTTTGTGTAGGTGTTAAATATCTGAGCCCAGAACCAAACCCAGGTCTCCCAACTCTGGGGCTGGCTCTCTTACTCACTACACCACCTGGACACCCCAACTTTCAATCATTCTTGATGAAAAACCAGAGTTGAATAGAAAATTTGACAGTTAGACACAAGAAGCAAGAGAAGTATGATAAGGTAAACAGGGAAAAGAAATCATAAGGAACTTATCAAAGTTGAACTACTTACATTCCTACATGGAAAGATGATAATTATAACTTATGAAACTTTTCTCAGTATGAGAATAGTTGAAGGGAATAGAAATGCATATACACACATATGTCTATATAGGAGGGTATATGGGCATATGAATACATATGTAAGTGTGTGTATATATGTCTACAGGTATACATAGACAGAGGGCACAGGACCAATTGAATAGGAAGGGATGATACTGAACAGGTGAAATTAAAAGGTGAGTGAGGGCAATGGGGTAAATTATCTCATGTAGAAGGGACGAGGGAAAATTGTTACAAGGAAGGGAAAGAACAGGAAGGCAAAAGGGATGGGTCAACCTTATTTTCATTGAATTTGGTTCAGGGAGGAACTGACATACACACTAAATAGGATATCTCACCCTACAAGAAAGTAGAGGGGAAGGGGAAGAGAGGGGGGATAATGGAAGGGATAGCAGGCTTAGGGAGAGGGAAGTTGGAAGCACCCACTTTAGAAAAGGTATAGGAACAAAGTAGAGAATAGAACAAGTGGGGGGTGGGATAGGATGGAGGGAAATATAGTCAGTCTTTCACAATATATCCACTATGGAAATGTTTTGCGTAGCTACACACATGCAACCTATATTGAATTGCTTATCTTCCCAGTGAGGGTGGTTGTCGAGGCAAAAAGGGAAAGAATCTGGAATCCAAAGTTTTAAAATCAAATGTTTAAAAATGTATATACATATTATTATTTTTATTATTTTACATGTAACTGGGAAATAAGATATACAGGCACTGGAGCATAGAGATCCACAGTGCCCCACTGGAAATTCGAAGGGGGTATAAGGGAAGATATGGGAGAGAGCAGATTGGGAGAGTGGATATTCAGTGGGATTGCTGTTTTGGGGTAGTATGTAGGGAACAATGGGGAGAAAATTTGTAGGTCAAAATCTTGTGGAAATGAATGATGTAAACTAAAAAATAAAAAAGAGAGGAAATAAAATTTAAAAAGAAAAAATATATACTCTCTTTGAAATCCTGTTCCTTATGGAGAACACTTATCTACAGCGGTTCTCCAGTTCCTCATGTTGGGATAGAGATAATCTTCTGTTCTCTAAGATTATGCCAGGAAAGTACAAGCTTTGGCAAAAACAATTAGATTGGAAAAGGTTTTGAATAGTGGTCTAACTAAACTATGTCTCTCATCTGAAGAGAGTCTGCCTAAATACAGAGAGGCTCATCACAAGTAATTTAACTAGCAAGTGATCAGTTTTTCAGCCAGAGCAGTTATCAATAGCTGCCACCTAAGTGGGTACAGAAGAGAATGGCACTCACACCAAGGAAATCATTTTCCATAGTATCAAAGTAAAAATCATTAAGAGTGAGGAAAGGAGGGTGCAAGATCACTGACAACAGACGTCCTTTTTTTTTGTACTAAACATTTTGGCAGACCTTCTTGAACCTGACAGAATAAAAAGAAACTGAGATCATTTTAATTTAGGGGCCAAACAAAGGTACTCAATTAAAATTTAGGAGCCAATTTTCACCATCAGTGTCTGGAAAAGAGCCCCGAAGAAAAATCAGATTATGACATAACAAAGTAAACTCAGAAAAGTCAAAATGTATAGAAAAACACACAGATACACACAGAAAGATGCATACAAGCAAATTGTGGAAATCACTGCAGGACCAAACAGATCAAGACAAGCTGACAAGATGACCTGGAGTCATGATGGACTCATTACTCAGTCTAAAATATATTCCTTTATTCAGAAAACTAGAACTTACAGAAACAGGAACCCTTCCATGATTCTCTCAGTGTATGGAACATCCTATTTGGACTGAGAAAAATTTTTCTAGGATTACCTTTCTATATTTGATGTACCAAAATTTCTCCAGGGGTCCCCATTCTTTAGTCAATACCCTTTGTCCAGGAATTTTTCCTCTGGATCTTATTCCAAAGGACACTTAAAATTTCTTCTAATAGGTCTTGGACACATCCTAGGCATGACTATTGTAATTAATAACAAGACCAGAAGGTTCAGCTAGATAAAATAGAAAACAAGGTCTATAAGCCCCTACTGAGAGTAGGGTTCCTGAGAAAAGGGATTATACAATAAGGTTGATTACTTTCTAGGCAATGGTTTTTAAGAAAGTAGACAAAGACTTGGAGTGCATAAGGATACAATAATAGGAGCAATCTAGGTCTAGTTATGGGCAAAAAGAAAAAAAATAGTGAACATTTCATAATTGGGCACTAGCATTGTAGTGATGGAAAGTCCAAACTCTCATATTAATTCCAAAATCAATACTTATAAAGGATTTCAACAATCCAGCAAGTAGCGGTACTTAAACATTCAATGAATCAGAAAATGCAAAAGATTATAAATATCTCAAAGGAGATAAGTTGTGAAAGAAACTTACACCAGGAAGAAAAAAACTATGTAAATACTGACTAAAAGAGAAAGAAGAAAATGTCAATTATTTCTCTAGTAGATCCTAGAATATTAGGTGTCTAACAATGAAAGTCCCTGGTGGAGACTCTCTCTATGCTCCTTTCAAATGAAAATGGTATTATTTTGTCTCACAGGAGGTCCCATAAGTAATTTCCTTCACTCAGTACTCTAGGGGTAACTGGGCGAGGAACTAGGTACATCTTTCTCTAATGCTATTGACTCAATACCTTTTCTGCTGTGTTTCAATATTAGCTGCTACTGATAAATGTCCCAGTTACATTTATTCAATTTACATTAACGAGCTTTAACAAATGGGTATTTACTTGAAAGGTATAGCAAGAACAGAAATGCAGGTATTTCCCTGTCCCAACCTCTTAGGGAATCCACACTTTTTTTCTTCCATTACTCCACCTAATTATTTGGGGAGAGTAAGCTAGAATTAAAGCAGATTTTATATAGCATCAGCCTAACCAAGTTCATAAAGAACTGTGACATCACTACTGAATGAGACCTTGTTTCAATTATAACTGGACTGGGTCCTGAAAGTCATTCCCTTTTCCTCCAGATCTCATTCCTGCACGAACCAGTCACAAATCCTAGCATGTAATCCACTCTCAAATCCCCTATTGGCTCCTTCTTCTGAACATATGAAACTCACAAATTTAAAGCCATCTCTGATCTCCTTTACCTAATAGCAAGAAAGTGTGAGAATAATAGCAACAGAAGGAACAGAAAAGCCATGAACTCTGAGACCATACTGGAATTGCCCCAGCAGGGATAAAATAAATGAACCCTCTCTCTCCACCAAGAGCTTAGGCCTTACCTACTCAATTAAACATGACAGGCAAGAAAGGTACAGACCCAGGCTTTTTGCATGTACCTTATTTCTATCTCCAGATACTACCAAAGGGTCTCCTCTTTACTATGTGTTTAGGGTTTTTGAAAACTTATATTTTGATAAATTATCTACTATAGAGTTATTTGGCTTTATATATATTTTTAATTCTCTATATAGCTTGGATATCACACTTTTTCAGAAACATAGATTCCCCTCCTCAATTGATCATTTCTCTTTCTTATCCATTGGCTTTGTTTACACGAAGATTTTTAATAAAACATCTGTCACAAAAGAAAAGAAGATCCTTGAGCATAGGGACTGTTTGATTTTTGTCATATCTACAAATCCTAGCATGATATGTAGGACATGGTAGACAGTCAATAAATGCTTATTATTATTGATTGATTGAATTGTAGGTAGTCAAAATTATCCATTTTCATTTTATGATCAACTCTGGTTAAAAATTAACCTATTAGCCATAGTTGTAAAAGGTATATCATTCCATTATCCTGTAATTTTTGATATATTTATATCAGTTTAGAACTTAAGGATATAAGAACTGACCTAAACTTAATTTCAGACAATCTGCTTATCCATTTTTCCAATGGTTCTTGCCAAACAGAGATTTCTTAGCCTAGTAATATATTTCCTTAAATTTCTCAAACACAGAGTTAATTATTTCAGTTGTTGTTATTTATTTTAATCTAGCTTTTTCTACTGATATATTAATTTTTAATCAGTACTAATATAGTTAATGATTACTGCTTTTTAAAATTGTTTTTTATATAGAAGTCCAATTCTCTCTCTATTTTTACTAGAATTAATTATTAGTCTTGAAATTATAATCTTTTTTATCCTAAATCATTTTTGTCTACTAAAAACCTGGGTAGTTTAATTGCTATCACACAAAATCTATAAATTAATTTAAGGAATATTATTTTCATTATATTGGAATCATGTAGCTGCAATCATGATGAATGAATACCCTTTCCATTATTTCAGCCATCTTTTATTTTCAGAAAAATGTTTTAATGTGATGTGATTAGTAGTGCTACTCCCAGATTGATTTTTTTTTTTGCTTTTATGGCTGCTGGATTTCTTTTTCCATCATTAGCTCTTCCTTTTTGATAATGATATATAGAAATATGAGTGACGTGAATGAATTTAATTTTCATGCTTTTACTTTACTGAAGCCTTTAACCATATCAATTAATTTGCCAATTCTCTACAGTTTTCTAAGCAAGCATTGTCTTCTGCAAATAAGGAATCTTTTGTCTCTTTTGGTCCCCAATTTTTTACTTTACTTTGTGCTATTGTTATTTCTATTTCTACAACTAGGTTGAACAATAGTCGAGATAGGGAACACTTGTGCTATATATTTTAGTTTATTGGGAAAGATTCTAAATTTTTTTATTGAAAAAAATATTTTTCATTTTATTATGCATATATACAAGTGTGTGTATGTGTGTGTAAAAGAAACCCTTCTATCCATAAGCTATTTGGATTTTTAAAGTAAATTAGGAAAAATAAATGATGTTATATTTCATCAAAAGCTTTTCCTACATCTAGTGCTATGATGTTTTTGTTTATATCATTGTTGTGCTCGTTATTTTCCCAATGCTGAATCAATTTTTGCATCTCTGATTTAAATTCATGTTGGTCAAAATGATTATGATATAGAAATATTACTGTTTTCTTTGTTATACTATTTATTTAACTTTTTGCTGCAGTATTCATGTGTGTTTTTGAACTATATTTCTCCTTCTCTGCTTTATCCCTGCTTGGTTTAGGTATTGGACCATATTTGTCTCATTAAAAAGGTTGGAAAACATTTTCTTTCTTTCTTTCTTTCTTTTTTTTGCTTTTTGGAGGGCAATTGGGTTTAAGTGACTTTCCCAAGGTCACATGGGTAGTTTTTGTGTTAAGTGTCTGAGGTCATATTTGAACTCAGGTCCTCCTGACTTTAGGGCCAGTGCTCTATTTACGGCACCACCTAGCCACCTCCTGGAAAGCATTTTCTTGCCCAGTTATTAACATGATTTAGTATCAGTTGCTCTTCAAATGTTTAATAAAACTCATTATAAATCCATCCATCTGAAACTCAATACACATACACATTGGTAGATAATCTATGAATTGCTTAATTTTTGTTTCTGAGATTGATTTAAAATGATATTTCTGATTTTGCTCAACTTGAGAATGCTGTGGTTTTTTAAAGTAATCATATTTGTCCTATACATTTTCAATTTTCTGTTATGTAGTTTTGTACAATAGTTTCTGAAAATTTATTACCACTCTGTTCATTATGAACTCACCTTGTTTAATTTGGATTTTTTTAGCAATTTACTTATTGCTTATTTTTAATTGTTACTTGAAGAATTATCAGTTTTGTTAGTCTATTTTTTTAAAAGTGCAATTTGCTTACTAGTCTCCAGAATATAAAATAAACATATTTGACTGAAATGTGAGACAAGTTGAAGAAGACATTATGGCATGCATTTGCAGCATTATCTTCAATGAGTGATCCTCAAACTATTCCCATGAGAGATAAAAATTAGTATTACCTCTGATTTCAACTGTATTGATTTTATAGTGTAATTGATGTTTATGTTGCATTAATTCTTAGAATTGTTAGTATCTACTTGAACTTAACTCACTCAAAAATTTGATCTGTCCTAGACTGAATTTGGAGAAGGAAATGTAAAACATTCTAATATTTTTGTCAAGAAAACCCCTACTGGGGTCACAAAGAGTCAGACACAACTGAAACAACAAAGTCTGAACTGACTTAAAGTCATGCTGGTAAGGGAGTAGTGCTATAGTGGATGCTCCTAGCCCCCTTCAACATTTGCTTGCTAACCAATTTAACCTGGAACTCATTTGTAGACTACAAACACATGACCAGCTTAAGCTGGATGGCCTCCTCCTCCAACAATTCCTCGACTAGTCTTGTAAAATTAGGAGTGGTTTGATTTTTCCTAATGGGAAGACTAGCTTGTTGGTCCTAATTTGGCTGGTTCTGACTTTCTAGGCAAGATTACTAGAGACCATTGTGGCTCCTAAATAAATTAACATTCTATAATTATGGGAGAGAGAGATTTGATCAGTTATACCAAAAGGCCAACCCACTTTATCAGCTGCAGCCAGTAAAGTTTACCAATTATTCCCACTTCTTCCTTTCCCGTGTCTCAATATTTTTTTTTTCTTTCTGTACCATGTGGATACCTGGCTTTGCAGAGGTGCCAGAATGAACCACTTCATTAACAACTATATATCATTGTTAATAAACTATCTTCCCCTGAGAAAATGAGCCTCAATTTGCCTCAGTTCCCTTTTAGTCACAACTCCTCTAATGGCTGCAATGCTTACCCACTGGTCAGAAAACATCTAGCATAATGAAACACCAAAGAAGTCCAGGAAACATTCCCTGATCCCAATATGGTGTTTTACTATACACACGCACACACACACACACACACACACACATACATACATTATATATACATATGCATACATATGCATATGTATACATTATATATACATACACACATAATTTTCCCCTGACTCACAGGATTCATTCAGGCCTATATCATGAAGCATTACTTAAAAATTAAAATATGAAATACATTATTTTTTTCTTTGACTTGTGCCAAATACCTTTGTGGGTATTTTCATTCTCTAATTTCTCTTCCCGAAGTACTCATTTATTCAATTCCTTAACGTGTTATTAGTCCATAGTTTTAATATCATGAAATTAAAATAGATAAAATGGTATAGAATCTCCCTGTTGTGTGCTCTTCCCCCTCTCAATCATTCAATGAAAAAAGTAAACATATGATCAGTGCTTATATTTATAATTTTTAAGTATGAATTGGAGGGAAGAGATAGTCTCATTTTTTAGGATTAAGGGGAAAGTAGGGGAAATGATGTTTTCCGTAGTTTACCAGACTGCTGAATGACAAGATTCTTAATAGTTGCTGTGCCTCAATTGAATTTAGGCAAGAGTAAATTCTTACAATATAAAATCTACTCCTCACTATCCAATTCAGCACTGGTCACTCACCTCTTGACTTCCTGTGCTATCTGCATCAGAACTAGAAGTCTGTATGAAGAGAAAATAGAAAGTGCAAAGTATTTAATTTATCCTTTCCTGAATATCCTGTTCCTATCCCAATAAGGATGATTATTGAAGGGAGGAAGAAAAAGAGACAGTTCTTTTCCCATGCCAAAATTTTAGAATATGCTTTACCAATCTCCTTCTATGAATCATTTCTTTGAGCCTAGGAGATCCTGCCATAGGCAAAAGGAAGAGAATCATTCTCTGCAACTCTACCAGTTAGCATTTTATTCATGAATCAAGATGCTATGCTATTTCATGCAAATACATCTAATAATATTTTTCCAATATCTATGGTGCATAATGTAATTTCCTTCTTTATGTCTCTTGACATTATGATTTTTTATTTTTGCCTTTTCTTGTGGCAGAATTGAAATTCCTGTCTTTCTGAATCACCAGACAAATAGTAAATTTTACTTAAGTATCTCATTTTCATTTTATATGCATTTGTATTTATCAAATATGTATATTTTATGAAGCAAATTTAACTACTCTGCCATTTTCTTTCACTTAATGGACCATTTGGTTCATTCACATTTAAAGATATTATTATTTTATATGCATGTTCCTCAATTTTTTGCTTTGATTTTCTCCTTCTCTTAAGTTGGCATTTTGTCCCTATGATTATTGTGGTCCTATTCTATTCCCACAGGATCTCTTCAGTGTTCTCTCCATGCCTCCCATATTATACGCTTACTCCATATTCCTTGACTTGCTTAAATTGATAATTTATTTTTGGCTATCTATCTAAATTCTGACTCAATCTACCTATCACCTCTCCCCCTTCCTTCCCTCCCTCCCTCCCTTCCTCTCTTTCTCTCCCCCACCCTGTCTCTCTGTTTCTCTGTCTCGCCCTTTTTTCTCTCTCTCATCTTCTTATATTTTTCCTCTTTCCATTTCCCTCTTAGATAAGAGAGTGATTCAAAATCTTCCTTTTCCCACCTTTCATTACCTCTTGAGTAATATTTATTTGTTGTGTCCTTTTCTAAGAAGGTGTGATTTATCTCATCCTATGTATTTATATCCATATCTAAAATATTCTGTATTCTATTCTCTTGTCCATATTTTACATGTTTCTGGTTTATTCATTCTCCTCATGAAAGGCAGGACTTCTGAAGGATAAGAGATGAATTCCCTCTTCTATTCTATTACTGTGTTAATGCATTTATGGCTTTCATTTCATTCTGCCTTCTCTTTATTTATTGTAGGACGATTTTCTTCTGTGCATCATTCCCAGAAACATCAATTCATGAGGAAGAATCATGTGGCAGTAATCATTCTGTATTCTGAATCATGAGACTTAATCTTATCTCATTGTTCTTACCATCTCCTTACCACTCACCCCTCCTTAGACGATTATATCTTACCTCTGCAACTGTCTTTCCTTCCATCCTGGATGTTGGCCACTCCCAGGAGTTCAATGTATCACTTTCCTATGGTGGATTACAGTTCTTGGAAGCTTGGCCTTTGTTCAGAAAAGGTATTATACTAAGACATCCATTCCCCTCAATCAAACCTGCTATACTCAACATTAACTCCTTGAAATATACTTTAATATAGGCCCTTTATTTCTCTTAGGGCGAAATCAGCACCCCCCCCCTCCAATTGCTTGATGCCTTTGTTATTACTCTATTTTCCCACATTTCCCCACATTTGTTGAGTAACAGGAAAGATTACTCTTCTTTTTCTGATCACCTCTAAGTCCAATAGGAGTTCATCTATTTTCCCTTATATTTCCCCTCATACTCTTTATTTGAGTCACTTCTTTCTGTTATTCCCCTCCTCCATCTCCAAGAAAAATGGTGATTCTTCTTCAGGAAAATTGAATTTTGTTTAACATAACATATGTTAAATTATTCCTCTCTTAACTCTTTAGTTCTTATTAAAATTTTAGCTCCTTACATTTATTTGTCCTTTAATTTTGCTTTATTCTTTAATACATGTCTTAAAAGAGCCTTTTCCACCCTGAGAAGGCATATATGAACTGATACAAAGAGAAGTTAGCAGAAGAGGCCAAAAATTTTATGCAATAATAGCAATATTGCATAATATTCAGTTGTGAATGACATACTTATTCTGATCAATACAATAATCCACGACAGTTTGAAGGATTTATGGTAAAAAAAAAGTGCTATCTAACTTTAGTGAAAGAACTGATGGAGGCTGAGTGCAGATTAAAGAATAATTTTCTCACTATATTTTTCTTGTTTTTTTTTTTGCAACACAGCTAATGTTGAAATATGATCTACATAATTTCATATATGTAATAGATATCACATTTCTGGGTTCTCAGTAGATGAGGAAGGAAGGGAGCGAATTCAGAACTCATTTTTTATGAATGCTAAAGATAAATAATAATTTCTTTAAAAAATAGTTTAGTCTTCCTTTCAAATAATATAAAAATGATTCTATTGCTTAGTTTTTCCTTGTTAATAGTATTTATTTATCTTTCTTCTGGCTTTGGAGTTGTTGCAAGGCAAATATCCTGCTCATTTTTGGTTTCTTTTGAAGGAATGACTCAACTTCTTCTCTCTTGTTGAGGTACTTCTTTCTCCATTGATGAATGTTTGTCAGAATGTTATCTCAGGGTATAAACCAATTTCCATTAGAAAAATCATATTTCAATCTCTGCTCTGATTTTCCTGGATGCAGAGTAGTCTTAAGTTATTCACACTAACTTTTCTTCATAACTCAAGGGTTTTCCCCCATCTGTTTGTAAGATTCAGTTTTGGGAACTTAAATTCTGAGATATAATCATTAGGTACCTTGATGTTTCATGCCTGGGATTTTCCTATCAACAATGTGTGTATTCAATTAATCAATATTTTGCTATCTGTTCTTAAATGTTCTAGGTATATCACTTCTACTGCTTCCTGATGTTCTGTGTTCAGGTTTCTAAATTATCAGGTTTTTTTTTGTATGGGGGAGCCCAGTTGTACTTAAATATTTCTGAGCATCATATCTTTAAGATCACTTTGGATTGTGTGGAGTTTATATTTCCTTTACAAATCATGCTAAATTTTCTTCCATATTTATGTTTTTTAATTCTAAGACTGCTATTATTCTCTTTTTCAATATTTTGCTTTTTGAAAAAAATTTCCACCTTATAGCCTAAGTTGTCTGTACTAATATTTGTGTTTTATTTCATTTTTCAAAACTCTTATTTCTGCAGATTCATTTGGGAGTTTATAACAAGAAGAAATTCAGAATTTTATTTTTCTTATTAATTCTGGAATTTTTTCTTCTTATTATGTTATCTCAAAGGAATATGGAGAATTTATTGTCTTGATATCTATTTTTTAATTGTTTTTCTTTTTTGCTGGCTTTATTTTAAAGCATAATACTTACTTGTATTTTATGATTTTCTGTTATTTTTCCTAATGTCTGAGTGCAAATGTACCTCCACAATAAGCTATGAATATATTTTAAATTCATTTTTAAAATAATTATCATCATAATATATTCTTGTTTACTCTAGCCACATAGACCTCCTAAAAAAATCTCTGTTTTCTTAAAATATTTCATGTTTCAGTGAATTAAGATAGACAAGGTTGGGGAAGGAGAGGGAAGTATCTTCCCACAGCAAATTCACCTTGTTCTGTCTATATAGCTTGACTCAATTGTTAATTTTCAGGACATCATGATTGTCAAACACCAAAGAACTGATTGACCTATGAAGTTGCTAATCCAATTTAGTGATTTGACTGTCCAAATTAATTAGACAACTAAAGAAGCTATTTTCTATACTTGTAGCAACTTCCAGCAAGAATGGAGAGAATACATCCATGCATGTCTAATATAAACAAACTTCTGTTTATCAAACACTGAATCACTCAAAACCTTTCTTCCAGTGTCTGTAGCTCCTCTACTTCCTCAGTTCAACTTTCAATTTGGCTTCCTTTTCTGGAACATGATTTCTGCCTATACAATGATTTTTGCCTATAGCTGAGTATTGCTTTGCCAACTTGCACTCAAGCCCTTTTTGGCAACCTCAAATGCCAGTTCCTGATCTCCTATTTCAACTATCCTCCTCACCTCTACACACACACACACACACACACACACACACACACACACACACACACACACACACACACACACAAACAGAGTTGCTCTCCTGGCCTCTTGGTAAAGATTTTACTAGCATTCTTGAAGATGGGGCTCCAAATCCTAAGGGCAAGTCACTTTTTTATTCTACTTAGCTGGGCCCACAGGACATAACCAGGGGCACACATGTCCATGTTTACTCTGTAATATGCTTATAGAGAAATCTTTCAGAAGAAGTATGCCCCAATTTTGTGTTCTGTTGAATAAAAATGTTTTATCACTAAATTGTTTAAGTCTAATGTATAAGGGTTTTAGTAGTTGTTGCATGCCTAAGGTAACATTCAATTCATCAAAAAATTGTGGGGGTTTTTTTGCTTTAAATAGTATTTTATTTTTCCCCAATTACATATCAAAAAAATTAGAATTCATTTTTACAAGATGCTGAATTCCAAAATTTTCTCCCTCCCTCCTTCCCCTCCTCTCTTCTGAAAAGAGTAAGCAGTTTGATATAGTTTACACATGTGCTATCATGTAAAACATATTTCTGTATTCATCACAACTGAAGAAGAAACAAATAATAAGGGGGAAAACACAAGAAAAAATAAAGTAAGTGAAAAAATATGCTTCAGTATGCATTTAGAATTCATCAGTTCTTTATCTGGATATGGATAACATTTTCCTTCATCAGTTCTTTCTCCCAATCTTAGATCATTGTGTTGCTGAAAAGAGCTGAGTAAGTCATAGTTGATCATCCCATGATGTTGCTGATACTGTATACATTATTTCCCTGATTCTGTTCATTTAACTTTGCATCAGTTCATACAATTATTTCCAAGTTTTTCTGAAATCTGCCTGTTCATCATGTCTTATTGAACAATAGTATTTCATTACAATTCATATATCACAGCTTGTTGAGTCATTCCCCAATTGATATATATATATATATATATATATATATATATATATATATATATATATATATAT
>NW_027187419.1:10939432-10956887 GCF_028583685.1 Petaurus breviceps papuanus | reverse complement strand
TATATATATATATATATATATATATATATATATATATATATATATATCCCTTGAATTTCCAATATTTTGCCACCGTGAATAGGGCTACATCAAATGTTTTTGTGCATCAAATGTTTTTCACCTTTTTATGATCTCTTTGGGATACAGACCTAGTAGCTGTATTGCTGGATCAAAGGATATGATTAGTTTGGTTGCCCATTGGACATAGTTCCAAAACTGCTCCCCAGAATAGTTGGATCAATTCACAACTCTACCAACAGTGCATTAGTGTCCTATTATTCCCACATTTTCTTCAACATTTATTATTTTCTTATTTTGTCATATTAATCAATCTGATTGATATGATGTGGTATTTCAGAGTTACTTTGAGTTTCTCCAATCAAAAGCGATTTAGAACAATTCTTCATATACTTTGACCATTTATCAATGGGGGATTGGCTTGTAGTCTAACGAATTTGACTCAGTTCTCTATATATTTGAGAAATGAGGTCTTTATTATAGACATGCTGTTAAGATTGTTTCCTAACTTTTTGCTTTCCTTATGATCTTGGTTGCTGTAAGGGTTATGGGATTTAAAGATCTCCCATGCCCCATGGACGTGCTGACATAGCAGAGCAAGAAAAAAAAAAAAAGCCGAGCTAACGGTCCTGCGGTTGGCAGTTGGTGGCAGTTGCCTTTTTTTTTTTTTGAGTTGGGACTCCTGCTGAGGACTGCCAGAGGCCAGAGCTGCTGGGAGCGTGCTTCCAGGACGCTGGGTGGTTGCTGTGAGTGGGGAGAGGAGGACCTTTGCCTGAGGTAGCCTGTTCTGTTTTAAAGGCTTGAAAATGTGGGTGCTTTCTACTTTATCTACCTGTGCCAATGTCATAACTACTCTGATGGCTTTCACTTTCTGGTTTTGGGACTCAGTCTTTTGGTATCTTAATAAATTTTCTAGTTTATTTCCCCAAATGGCAAACCTGATATATTTTGTGATGGATAATTATATCAGCATATTTGTAATCTCTATAGGCATTGTGAATATGGCATTGCTGATACAGTTGCATTTGTTTTGTTTGTACAAAAGCTTTTCAATTTAATATGATTAAAATATCTATTCTATGCAAAAAACAGATTGTTATCACTCTTTGCAGATGATATGATATACTTAAGAGAATCAAGTAAAAAAAGTACTTGAAATAATTAACTTTAGAAAAGTGTCAGGATATAACATAAACCCACATAGATCCTCTGTATATTTCTAATGAAGCCCAACAGCAAGAAATAGAAAGAGAAATTCCATTTAAGTTTACTGTATAAATTATAAAATATTTTGGGTATCTACCTGCCAAAAAATGCAGGAGCTATATGAACACAATTGCAAAACATTTTTCATGCAAATATAGTCAGATCTAAATAATTGGAAAAACATCAATTGCTTGTGGTTAGGCTGAGGTAATATAATAAAAATGACTATTTTACCTAAATTAATTTACCTATGTAGTGTTATACAAATCAAGCTGCCAAAAATTATTTTATAGAGCTAGAAAAAAATAATAACAAAATTAATCTGGAATAACAAAAGGTCCAGAATATAAACGGAATTAATGAAAAGCAATGCTAGGGAAGGTGGCCTAGCCATACCAGATTTTAAACTGTTTTATAAAGAAGCAGTCATCAAAAACTACTTGGTATTGGCTAAGAAATACAGTGGTGGTCAGCAGAATAGGTTAGGTACACAAGACACAGTAGTTAATGACCATAATAATCTACTTTTTTATAAGCCCAAAGACTCCAGCTTCTGGGATAAGAACTCACTATTTGACAAAATCTTCTGCAAAAACTGGAAAATAGTATGGCAGAAACTGTGCATAGATCAATATCTTATACCACATACCAAAATAAAGTCAAAATGGGTTTATGATTTAGATGTAAAGGCTGATACTATAAGCAATCTGGGAGAGCAAGGAACAGTTTAATGTCAGATTTATGGAGAAGGGAAGAGTTTATGACCAAACAATAAATAGAGAGAATTATAAAATGCAAAATGGATAATTTTGATTACCTTAAATTGAAAAGTTTTTTGTGCAAACAAAGCCAATGTAACCAAGATTAGGAGGGAAGAAGAAAATTGGGAAAGAATTTTTACAACCAGTGTCTCTGATAAAGGCCTAATTTTTAAAATATACAAAGAACTGAGTCAAATTTATAAGAGTAGAAGTCATTCCCCAATTAATAAATGGTTAAAGGATACAAACAGGCGGTTTTCAGAAGAAAAAATTAAAGATACCTATAATCATATGAAAAATGCTCTAAATCACTATTGATTAGAGGAAATGCAGATCAAAACAACTCTTAGGTAACACATGTCACCTGTCAGATTGGTTAACATGACAAAACAGGAAAATTATAAATGCTGGAGATGTGGGAAAATTGGAACACTAATGCATTGCTGGAGGAGTTGTGAACTGATCCAACCATTCTGGAGAGAAATTTGGAACTATGCCCAAAAGGCTATAAAAATGTGCATACCCTTTGACCTAGCAATACCATTTCTAGGGCTGTATCCCAGAGATCAGATGAATGGGAAAAGGACCCATATGTACAAAAATATTTATAGCAGCTCTTTTTGTAGTGCCATAGAATTAGAAATCAAGGGGATAGCCACCAATTGGGGAATGACTAGACAATTTGTGGCAGATGAACGTAATGGAATACTATAGTGTTATAAGAAATGAGGAGCAGGTGGACTTCATAATAAGCTGGAAATATGTATATGAACTGATGCTGAGTGAGGGGAGCAGGACCAGGAGAACATTATAAACAGCAACAGCCACATTGTACAATTGCTGACTTTGATAGACTTAACTCTTTTCAGCAATGCACATATATACACAGAGTTTACCAGTACAAAAGCACACCTGATGTAGATAATTCACACTTCTGTCATAATAGGAGGTTGATGTCCTTTCTCCTTTCATGATGTGCTCTTGATACTCCACCTGGCTACAACATCTCTGCTGAACAGGTAACTTGGTTAAAGTCCCAGAGCCTTTTTTTCTCCTATAATTCAGTTGCTGAAACTAGAGCAAATTCTCTTTGGATTCCAGAAGTCTTATCTATGGCTGATAAGGGGTTAGGGAGGTGATATAAAGTTCTTATGCCCTAAGAGGAAAGAAGCAATTCCCTATTGGGGAAAGGAATTTTCTTCAATAGCTAGCTAACTTTTCTACTTCTAGAGCTCATGTTGTTAACATCTTGTCTGTGGCATTTATTCATTGTTTATAGAGTGTGTTGTGCTTCTTAAAGATCCTTGGGGAAGGGAGGGCATGGCTTCCCTGTCATTCCATCAAGGATAACTTCCTTCATATCTCATATAGTGCTAAGACAGTTTAGACAAATCTGTTCACTCTTTTTATGAACTCTGTTACCTACTCTTCACTTCTGTGATTTCATCTGAGACTAAAGGAAATCAGTTCATCTGGAGTATCCTCATTACCACCAGAGCTATATACCAATCACTCATATTCATGTAGTATTTTATGGTTAAATATATGTATATACATATACATGTATTATATATGTATACATGTATATATATACACAAACCAGAATCACAGTACTTTGATGAGCCAATATCCTTTATGAGAATACATACACATGCACACACACATATAAGTGTGTGTGCGCACACATATGTGTGTATATAAAACCAAATTTCAGAGTTCCCATATCAAAGAGAAAAAACTACAATCAGAAAGAAATAATCCAAATACTGTAGAGTCACAGTGAGGATTATATAAAATTTAGCAGCTACCATATCTAAGAAGTAGGGGGGTTGGAACAGATGCTCTGGAAAGAAAAAGATCTAAGATTATAGAATAACCTACCCAGAAAAACTGAGTATAACTCTTCAGGGATAGGGGGAACAGACATTTAATGAAATAAGGGACTCTCAAGCATTAATGATAAAAAGACTAGAAACAAATACAAAATTTTACTTTGAAATACAAATTTCAAGAAAAGAAAAGAAGGTAAGTGTGAAAGAAAATTCATAAGGGATTCAATAAAGTTAAACCATTTACATTCCTATATGGGAAGATAATAAATGTAACTCCTAAGGACTTCATCATTATTAGGGTAGGTAAAAGGGCTCTACATAGACAGAGGACACAAGGGTGAATTGATAATGTTGGCATTATCTTAAGAAAGAATGAATGAGAAGGAGGGATGGGCTTGGAGAAGGGAGAAAGGAGAGGAAAAATTGAAGAAATCTCATATAAAAAGGGCGTGCAAGGAAGAATTTTTACAGTGGAGGGTGGACAATAATTGAACCTCATTATCATTTGAATTGGTTCAAAGAGGGAAGAGTGCATGTGTGTGTGTGTACACACACATACATACATACATACATATACACACATACTAGATTGAGTATAGAAACCTATCATTCACAACTTTGAAGGAGATGAAGGGAATATAAGAAATAGGAGTGATAAAAGGAAGGAAGAATTTAAGGGAGGAAGTGGTCAGAAGCAAAACAGATTTTTGAAGAGGGACAGGGTAAAAAAGAGAATGAAAAAGGATAAACAGAAGAAAATAGGATAAAGGTAATCATAGCTAGATGTGACTAGGATAAACTCACCTATAAAATGGAAGTAGAATGGATTATAAATCAGAATCCAACAATATGTTGTTTATAAGAAACACACTTGAAACTGAGACATACACACAAAGTTATGGGACAGAAGGGCAGGGGGCTAGATTAGAATCTATTATGCTTCTTCTGCTGAAGTAAAAAAGACAGCAGTAGTGAACATGAACCTAGACAAAGGAAAAACAAAAAAATAGACTCAATTAAAAAGGATGAGCAGAGAAACTAGATTGTGCTAAAAAGCACCATACACAACCAAGTAACATCAATACTGAACATATGTGGCCAAGATAGCAGAGAGAAGCCAGGAAGTTGCCTGAGATCTCTCCAATTTCCCTTGGAAACATTGTTAAATCAACCCTCTAAACGGAGTAATAAAACCCACAAAAAAGACAGAATGAAACAATTTTCTGGCTTAAGATACCTTGGAATGACTTTAGGAAAGGTCTATCTCACTTGGATAAAAAGGGAGTGTAGCCCAGTACAGACAGTGTAAGGACAAACACAGATCATAAACCAAGCCTATCAGTCCTGGCTCAGCAAGCTAGTGGCAGAGAAGGTCAGTTGTGAAGCCTCCAGCCATGATACAAAAGGCAAATTACAAGTCATGGAACCCTGACACAACAGGCAAAACTAGGAGGATACATCCCAGTACAGGGGACAGGCCAGAAACACCCGAGGCACTAGAAAAGAAAACAAGTGACCAGGTCCTTGGCCCATAGCACAAGAAGCTTGAAACAGTGACTCCTGTGCCTCAGGAACACAGCACAACTTTTTTTTAATGAGCAAAAGAAAAAAAAAGAGCCCTGACCATAGACTGCTACTATGGTTATGGGGAAAATCAAAACACAAACTCAGAAAGGTACAATAATATCAATATGCCTACATGTGAAACTTCAAGTGGAAATATGAATTGGTCTTGAGCCCAAAATGTCCTCTTGGAAGAGCTCAAAATGGATTTTAAAAATCAAGCAAGGGAGATAGATGAAAAGTTGGGAAAAGGAATGAGAATTTGCAGAAGAATTATGAAGAAAAAGAATCAAAAGCTTGGAAAAGGAAAGACAAAAATTGACTGAAGGAAACAACTCTTTAAAAAAATTAAAATAGGCAACTAGAAAAAAATCCAATGAAAAAAACAACTCCTTTAAAAGTGGAATTGGTTGGCAGAGCCAAGATGGCAGAGTAAAAGTAGGAACTTGCTTGAGCTCCCACTCCAACCACCTTTGATACCTGTAAAAAATGATTATAAACACATTTTAGCACTACAGAACCCACAAAGTGACAGAGAGAAACAAATCTCTCGCTGAAGGCAGCCTGGCAGGCTGACAGGAAGGGTCTATCCCACCAAACTGGGAGTGGAGTGCATTCCCAAGTAAGCCACACTGGTGCAGACCAGTGGCACAGACTGACCACAGCAGACTTCAGGGGAATGATTCACTGGCAGCTGTGGTGGTTTCTAAACTTCTCAACCCATAAACACCAAAGAGAAAGTAAAAGGTGAGTAGGGAACTCTGTTGATCCTGGGTGAGAGAAGAGCATGGTCCAGCCCCTGACCCTGGGGTGGCAGAGGTGGGGGAGGTCAGCATATGCTGTCACAGCTGCTTCCTGAGCTCTAGGGTCACAAATCATGGGAGGGGGGAGCAACTGTCCAAGGGAAATTTCAGGACTCTCTTTGCTGGCGCTGAGGCAGGATTTTCTTGATTTGCCCTGCTTGGATCAGGGTTGTGGTCCTGGGGGGAGGAGCACTAGTATGGCAGAGGTTGTTGCAACTGAGGAAAGGCAGTCCTTCTCACAATTCTGAGGCAGGTGGCCAGAATAAGCTCTGACGATAGCTGCATGCTGCACAAAACTCCAGAAATTTGGGACATAGCACTCTCCACTCTGAAAGCAGAGTTCTCCCATGAAAAAGAGCTCAAAAGTCAAGTAATTGGCTGGTAAGATAAGCAAACAGAATGTAGCAACAAGCACCCCAAGTGTCCCCAGGGTGGCTGCCCATACAGGTTCTTGGATCTGCTTTGATAAAGGAAAGCAACTCAAAATGGGTTAACAAGCTTACTTTAATCAGTCAAACATATGTATCATTTACCTAGTTCAGGGGGAAAAGGTCAGCACCCCAAACTTCAGAATATACAGAGAGAATTATCAAGACAGAGAAACAGATCAAATAGACAGCTTCCAAACTGTCCAAGCATTACAGCCATACCAAATAAACATCTGGGTTTCAACATCTGGGTTTTTCAAAGCCGAGGGGGTGCTCTCAACAACGGCTTCCCAGAATCCAGATCAAATCACAGAACACTTCTCAAAGTGAGCCCCAAAACAAAGCTACACATCAGGGCTTATATAGCCTTCTCCTGGCTCAGAGAATGTAACAACCTTATTGCCTCACTGGCCAATTAAGAAGTATCCACTGAAAAACAAGCCTCCTACCCCAGGTTCCAGGTGCACTTTAGCCTAGGGGCAGGGAAGATCTTCAAAATTTACATTCCCATTACACAGAAGAAGCTCAATCAAATCTAGAATTGTTTTTTGGTGATAAAGACAATTAAAACTTAGAACCAGAAGAAGACAGTAAAGTCAAAACTCCTGCATCAAAAGCCTCCAAGAAAAATATGAATTGGTTACCAACCATGGAAGGGCTCAAGAAGGGTTTTGAAAATCAAGTAAGATAAGTAGAGGAATAATTGGAAAGAGAAATGAGAATAATGAAGAAAAATCATGAAAAGTAAGCCAACAGTCTGCTAAAGGAAATTTTAAAAAAATACTGAAGAAAATAACACCTTAAAAAATAGACTAAATCAAATTGCAAAAGAGGCCTAAAAAGTCAATGAGGAGAAGAATGACTTTAAAAGCCAAATGTGCCAGATGGAAAAGGAATTTAAAAAACTTGCTAGACTGGAGAAAATGGAAGCTGATGACTTTCGGAGAAATCAAGATACTATACAACAGATCTAAATGAATGAAAAAATAGAAGGCAATGTGAAATATCTCATTGGAATAAAAACCACTGATATGGAAAATTGATCCAGGAAAGATAATTTAAAAATTATTTGGACTGCCTGAAAGCCATGAACAACAAAGAGCCTAGACATCATTTTTCAAGTAATTATTAAGGAAAATTGAACATAATCTTTCAGGAGAAAAGATGGAAATTCAGTATAATCAGAGAACTTCAAAGTTTCCTGATGAAAAGACTTGAGATTAACAGCAAATTTGACCTTTCAATATAAGACTCAAGAGAAGCATAAATAGGTAAACAGGAAAGGAAAAAAAATGTTATTCAATAAGGTTAAACTGTTTTCATCCCTATGTGGGAGATGTGTGGGTATAAGTTGACTTTGATGTGATGATATAAAAAATTATGGGTTGAAAAAGGATTGTACTGGAAAAAGAGGAAAAGAGGAAGAAAAATAGGGTAAATTATATTACACAAATAAGCACAAAAGCCCTATTACAAAAGAGGAAAAGAAGGTAGGAGTGAGCATTGTTTGAACTTTACCCTCATCAGATTCAGCTCAAAGGGGGAATAGCATACACACTCAGTAGGGTAGAGAAATTTACCTTGCCCTACAAGGAAGTAGGAGGGGAAAAATGAAAGAAAATGGAAGAGATCACAGGGGACCCCTGTGCAGTCAGCAGCACTATTTGACAACTTTATTGCCTATGAACATTTCTGGGTTGCAGTGCTAAGGTGGTTAAATATTCCCTTTCATGGTTGTTTCCCCTAGTAAAATTCACCTGCCACCCACTTTCCAGAAAAAAAAACACTTGCTTAAAGGTCAAGTTTTTGTCTTGTAATTACCTTCACTTTATAATCTCACCCATCACCCACTTTTCAGAAATGTCTCGACTGTGGTTAAGGGAGTTTCAGAAGGGGAGTTCCAAATGATTTAATCTCAATCCTGAGTCTTTGATAGCCAATCAAAGAAGACTCACCTATGTTGATCAACACTTTTCTCTGTCAACTTGCTCATTGTTATAAAAGACCCTGTCAGCCCTCATTCAGGGTCTTTAGTAATTGAGAAAATCCATTGACAACTTTTATTGGTAATTGCTAGCCTTATTAATAAATGGATCATGCTCAGAACTTTGTCTTTCAGAACTTCTATAATGAAAAATTCTGATTGGTCACAAGGGATCAGCGGCCTTGGTCAGAGTTCCAGGGACAAATGGAGAACTAGCACTTGTGGCTGAAGTGGAACAGGGGCCAATCCTGGGTAAAGACCAGAGCAGAGACCAGGAAAGCAGTAACCACACCTCTCCCATGATCACACCATCTTGGAAGCACCAAAAAAATGTGTAGACCAACAGAACTAGCTCTGAAAACAACAGCATGAAAAAGCCTGAAGCTTGGGACACCGCCTCCCCACACCCCAGCTGAGCAGTGTCCAACTTTAACATAAAGTACAACATGAAGAAATAGACCGGAAAAATGAGCAAACAAGAAAATAACTTGACCATTAAAAGCTACTGTGGTGACAGGGAAGATTATGACATATTCTTATAGGACAGCAAGGTGAAAATAGTTACAAGTAAAGCCTCAAGGAAAAGCAAAACACTAATTGAACCCAAGTCCTACAAGAATTCCTGGAAGAATTAAATGAATATATAAGAATCATGGAGGAAATTTTGGGAAAAGAAATGAGAGTGATGCAAGAAAATTGTGAAAAGGGAATTTACAGGTTGGCAAAAGAAGTCACAAATACTAAAGAAAATAGCACCTTAAAAATAGAATTGGGCTAATGGTAATAAAGGCCAAAAATCACTGAAGAAAAGAACTTGATAAAAAGTAAAATAGACCAAGTAGAATAGGAGATACAAAAATTTACTGAAGAAAAAAAAACTCTTTAAAAATCAGAATTGTTCAAAAGGGAAAAAAGAGATATAAAAGCTCACTGAAGAAAATAATTCTTTAACAATTAGAATTGTGTAAGTGGAAGCTAATAACTCATTGAGACATCAAGAAACAATAAAACAAAGTAAAAAGAATGAAAAGAAGAAAATATTCAATATGTAAAATATCTTGGAAAAAGAACTGACCTGGAAAATATATCCAGAAAAGATAATGTAAGAATAATTAGAATATCTGAAAGCCATTATGAAAGAATGAGCCTAGACATCGTATTTCAAGAAATTTTGAAATAGAACTGTCTCAGTATCTTAAATCCAGAGGGCAAAATAGAAATGGAAAGAATCCACCTTTCACCTCCCAAAAGAGAATCCACAATGAAAACTCCCAGAAACATTATAGACAAATTCCAGAACTCCCAGGTCAAAGAGAAAATACTTTAAGCAACAAGAAAGAAACAATTCAAATACTGTGGAGCCACAGTCAAGATAGACCAAGATTTAGCAGTTTCCATATTAAGGGAGTAAAGGACTCAGAATAGAATATTTCAGAAGGCAAAGGATCTAGGATTACAAACAAGAATAAACTACCCAGCAAAACTGAATATGATCTTCGGGGGGGGGGGAATAGATATTTAATGAAATAGAGAAATTTCAGGCATTCCTGATGAAAAGGGCAACACTCAAGAGAGGAATAAAAAAGGTAAACATGAAAGAGTAATAAGAAACATAAAGTTAAACTGCTTACATTATTATATAGGGAAATGATACATGTAATTCCTAAGACTTTTATCATTATTAGGGCAGTTAAATGGAGTTTTCAGACGGAACACATGAGTTTGAGATAATTATGGTGGAATGATCTCAAAAAAATGAAGAGGTGATAAATATGGATATATTGGGAAAAGAAGGAAGAGAGAGTTAGAGTACAGAAAATTTTCTTACAAAATCAGTGTAATGGGAATGTAAATGTTTAAGATCTTCCCTGCCCCTAGGCTTAAGTGAACCTAGAGCCTGTGGTGGGAGGCTTGTTTCTCAGGAGATATTTTGTGATTGGGCAGTGAGTCCAAGAGAGTTGTTACATTCTCTGAGCCAGGAGAGGGCTGTATAAGCCCTGATGGGGGGCTTTGCTTTGGGACTCACTTTGAGAAGTGTTTTGTGATTTGACCAGATGAAACTCTGGGCAGCCATTGAGAGCCCCCTGGCTTTGAAAAACCCAGATATTGATGCTTCCCTCTCTGGTAACTGTGATTTGGTATGGATGTAATGGTTGGATAGTTGGAGGCCTGTCCACTTGATATGTTTCTGTCTGTATACTCTGATGTTAGGGGTGCTGACCTTTTCCCCCTGAACTAGATAAATGATATGTTTGATTGATTAAAGCAAGATTGTTAAACCATTTTGAGTTTCTTTCCTTTAGAAAAGCAGATCTAAGAACCTGTGTTGGCAGTCATCCTTGGGACACTATGGTGCTTGCTGCTACAGTCAGTCATGCAAAGAAGAACTTTTATAGTAGATGGGAAAATGGTGGCAGGTGGGGGCAATGCTGAACCTCACTCTCATAGGAATTGGTTCAAAGAGAAAAGAATATATCTACACATTCAGTTGTGTATAGAAATCTAACTTACTCAATAGGTAAATAGGATTGGAAGGGAATAAGAGAAAGATGGGGGGGGTGATAAAAGAGAGGGTGGTTAAGGGAGGTAGTGATTAGAAGTAAAATAGACTTTTGAGGGGGAAGGATAAAAAGAAGGAAAGTAGAAAAAATGTAAAATAATCGATAGAGGAAAATATGCAGTTAGTAATCATAACTGTGATATGAATGGAATGAACTTACTCATAAAATGGAAGCATATAGTATAATGGATTAAAAATCGGAATCCGGCAATATGTTGTTACAAGAAACATACTTAAGGCAGAGAGACACAAAGAGAGTAAAAATAAGGGACTAAAGCAGAATATAATATGCTTAAGCTGCAGTAAAAAAAGGTAAGTAGGCAGCCATCATGATCCAAGCAAAAGCAAAAATAGACCTAATTAAAAGAGAGAAGCAGGGAAACTGCATTTTGCTAAGAGGTACCACAAATAATGAAATAATATCAAAATTTTATAGCAAATTTCTCTGAAAAAGGTCTCATGTTTTCAAATATTTAGGGAACTGAATCAAAATTATTAAAAGAAGAACCATTCCCCAATTGATAAATGGTCAAAGGATATGACCAGTCGGTTTTCAGAAGGAAGAAATCAAAGCTGTATACCAATACAAAAAAGAAATGCTCTAAATCACTTGTTTGGAGAAATGCAAATTAAAACAACTCTGAGGTACCACCTCATACCTATCAGAAATGACAAATGCTAGAGAGGATGAGGGGGAAAATAGTTGTACTAATTAACTATTGGTAGAGTAGTGAACTGGTTCAATGATTCTGGAGAACAATTGGAACTAGACTCAAAGGACTTTAAAACTGTTCATGCCCTTTGACATAGTAATGCCACTACTAGGTCTGTACCCCAAAGAAATCAAAGAAAAAAAGAAAGGAATCTATATGTACAAAATATTCAGCAGCTCTTTTTGTGGTGACAACGAATTAAAAATTAAGGGGAAGCCCATTAATTGGGGAATGGCAGAACAAGTTGTGACATATGATTTTGATGGAGTACTATTGCACTACATGAAATGATGAGAGGGATGGTTTCAGAAAAAAACATTACAACACCTATATGAACTGAGGCAAATTGAAGTGAGAAAAACTAGGTGATCCTTTTTTACAGTAACAGCAATTTTGAAAAATAATGATCAACTGTGAAAGATTTGACTACTCTGATTCAGTACAATAATTTAAGACAATGCCAAAAGATTCATTCTTCATTCATTTATTTATAATATTCTCTTCTTTTTAATTTTTGAGTTCTATATTCTCTCCCTCCTTCCTGTTCCCCCTCTACCTGTTGAGAAGGCAAATTATATATCAATTATACATGTGAAATAATGTAAAACACATTTCCATATTAGTCTTATCACAAAACAAATTTAAAAAATCAAGAAAAATATACTTCAATTATTGTCACTCAGAGTTCAAGTTCTCTCTCTGGAGGTCTATGGCATTGTTGCTTTTTTATCATGAGTCCTTTTGAATAGTTAGAAGTAAGTTGTGGCATGGCTGGAGAATTTAACTCCCTATAATTCAGGAAAGATAAGGGGAAACAAATCTGAAACCCAAAGTGATTTTTCTCATTTGCACACGAAGAAAGGAGCAACATGCAGAAGAAGGCAACTGATGAGTATGAGGTCTTATCCAACATTAGGTTGTCTGGGGACAGAAAGGTTAAGGGGGTACCAGTACTAATATGGAGCTGTCACAGAGGAGGACTCCTGCTGACTCTCCGTTAGGCAAGCTGTTAAAAGGGGAAAGGAATAAAAGAGAGCCAGTTTAATAGAGAATGTCCAGCACAGATGGGAGTTGGTAACTGAGGTTTATAATTGTGGGGGGGAAAATCTGTCCAGATAAATATGGGAATTTTGCTAATTTTTAACTGTGCATGTTAAAATAAATAAAATACCAAAGCACTCTTAAGGAACCACTTTGTAGGGAATACTGAGAGAAGGAAATAAAGATTTTGGTGAGTCCCCAGGAGGGAAGCAACAGTCAGTGAGATGGCCCTGAGGGGACTTCTACTTCAGAAGTTCTCTGGTGTACACAAGAGTTGTTTTGTTGTTTTTGCTGTTGTTTTTAGCCTTGGAGAACTTTGAAGGAAAATATGTTGTCACCCATTAAAAAACCTGTGGTGAGACAGCACAGAAAGGGAGCTAAGAAGGGTGTGAAAGGTTAATGAAGCTTCAAAACAACTCCTCCAGGTATGGATAATATTGAGTAGAGATTCTCACTGACTTTTGATTAGGCTTTCAGTGGGAGATAAGAAGGAAAAACTGTGAAATTCTTTCTCTCTGCCTTTACAATCCTGGTCAGGTTTGAGATCACAGAGATAATGACAAGAAAAAAGAAGAAGATCATTTTTTCTGAGTTTGTAGAAATTTATAACATTATAAACGAGAGCTTAAAATTTATAACTCAACCATAATATCTTTGCTATAAATTTCCAAATTATGATAACTGCTAAAACATCTTAGTGGATTTGGGAAGGTTTGAACAAACAACCTCTCTCCCTTTCCTGGAAGGCGATTGAGGTATTGTTTAGGAGAAGTTGATTTCAATTACTGGAGAATAAGCAGAGAACTGAAGCTAGTTTGAAATGATTTAGCAGAACTCAGTTGCTTAGGTAAAGTAGTGGTCAAGTTACCTACATAGACTATGCAACTCCATAAGTAAAAATGATATTATATAAGAAAAACTGTACAGGAGAAATTCGGCAGAATGTTAGACTAGTATATGATTGGGGAATAAGATGAGTTGAATTTAAGAAGACAGTGATGGTAAAGAGAATGAGGAATCAAGAGTATAAAATGAAAAGGTTAGTTTAAGTAATGGGTTTGGAGTTTGGAATGAGATTTGAGAAGGTTTTGATTACATTGAAATAAGAAAGACTGGAGAAAGTTTTAGAGAAATGCCTGTTAGCAATTTTAGACAGACAGTACCCTGTCTTTGAAAGACCATTTAAAGGGTACATCCCAATCCTTAGAACCTCATGACTTCCAAAGGAGTGAGATGGGAATGTGATCTTGCCATGTGAAGCCCTTCACCATCCTCCTTGGAGGGGGAGAAGAAAACATTTATTACAATGATGAACTTTTTTAAGTCTCTGTGTTGTGCTTGGAAAATTTTGTGTCTTTTGTCCCATATAAAAATCTCAAATTACTTCTAGAAGGAAAAGGAAAACATCCCCACAGTGTTTGGTTGTGTTAAGAAATCCCTTTCTTCTATTTTAAACCTGAATTAAACCTAAATAATTAAAACCTATATGATGTACTCTACCAAAATCCTACTCTTGTATCTCGTTGCAATATGGAGATACCCAAGGGTCTGCCAAAAAGACTCTGGTAGGTGTAACCAAAGAGAAAGGCCTTGTTGTTGTTAGTTGTTTGATCATTCCAATCATGTCCAGCTCTTTGTGACCCCTTTCTTGCCAAAGATACTGGAGTACATTTCCCATTTTACAATTAAGGACCTGAGGCAAATAGGTGAAGTGACTTGCCCAGGGTCACAGAGCTAATATAAAATGTCCAAGGACATATTTGAACTCAGTATTCTTGACTCCAGGCCTTGCACTCTATCCACTGTGCCACCTAGCTGTCTTTTGGAAAGGGTAGGGGTTCAATAAATTACTATGTTTCTGTAGTTCAGGAACAGAGTTATCTCAGAGCAGACAAGATCACTACCAACAGGCTGGCAAATAGTTGATCAATTTTTCCACCATGGCAACTCTCATAGTTTCAATGTGCTTTGGTGAAGTACAAAAACTGATGAAACCAAAGAGCTTTCTGATGTAAAGTTTGTGACATTTCAATATATTGTCCCAGGACATAGAATAGGAAAATTATAGTCCCTTTACTAATTTACTCACTCATTCTACAAGAATTTATTATTCTTCTATTTTGTGCTAGTCATTGTGCTAGGGGTGATGGGTATACAAAGACAAAACCGAAACAACCAAGGATGTCAAAGATAAAAAGGAAACTCCTATATATGCCAAAATATTTATAGCAGCACTTTTTTTATAGTAGCAAAGATGAAGTTCATCTGGGTAATACCTAAACAAATTGCTATAGCAATAATATAATATAAATAGTATAAGTTCATAGAAATGTATTACTATACTTTAAGAAATAGTAAGTGTGAAAAATTCAGTGAAGCATGGCAAAATGTATATGAACTAATGCATCTATCATCCTGCCTTTCTTTGAACAGGCTTTCCCCCATGCCTAGAATTGAATGCATATGCACACGCACACATGTAAGTGTGCACACACACATACACACTCACACACACAAAGATTCCCTAACTTCCTTCGAATGCCAAAATCAAGAAAATAATATGCAGAATGATTATTTTTAAAATGGAAGTGAAAGGGGGCATAGCAATACAAACAATTGAAATTAAGTGCTATGAAATTATAATGATCAAGCTTGACCCCAGGGAAAGATACGAGAATGTACCTCCTTTCTTTGTAGAGATGAGAGACAACAGGTGTGAAACACTGAATATAATATTTAATTTGGTTGATGTGTTGGTTAGCTTTGCTGAACTTTTTTATTCTTTACTTCTCTTTGTTACTCTTTAAATGCTGTTTGCCCTTCAACACCTTCACTCTATCTTCCAGAGTCATTGGAGTCCAGTAGTAAGACAAAAGTCAGGACTACAAGTGATGGCCTAGGATGAAGGAGATGACCTTGGTGTCTTTGATGTGTAACCAAGCTCTAATCCCTCCACAGCTACTACTTCAGTTGCCTTCATGGCCATTGAAACAAATTGTTCTCACCCTGCCATTCTTCTAGGTGAAGTCTTCAAATGCTTGGGGTAGACATCCTCCTAACTCACTGATGGTTACCATCAACCTGGTTTATTCCATCTGTTGAGACAGTTTTGCTGGGGTGTTGTCACTGCATATGTTATAGCTTTCTGTAGTCACAGGTAACAGTTGGGTGGAGATGGACATCATAGGTGAATGAGCAGCCCTGAAAAGGGCTTGGTAAGCCCTCACACTAATTACTAGTCCTCCCTGAACACCCCATATACCCATTATTGCTAATTACAGCTCTCTGAAAGAGGATAAAAAAGGATATATTGGCAAATTCAAGTACGATTAAAAATAAAATATATCAGTAGATTTAGAATTTTAAAATAATTTTAAAAAACAAATAAATAAGTATAAAGCAGATACAAAATAATTTCAAGCGAAAAGGGCATCTGAAACAGATAGGCTTCTTATAGAACATGGCACTTGAGCTGAGCTTTATGGGTAACTAGAAACTTTGCAATGGGCAGGTGAGAAGGAATTACTTTCTAGGCCTGGGAGAAAACCTGTCTAAAGGCATGAAGATGGGAGGTGAAATTTCATGTCAGGGAAACAATAAGTAGGATAATTTGTCCAAAATGTTGCATGTGAAAGTGAGTAATAAAATAGAAAGAGTAGGTTAGAGACAGATTGTGAAAGGCTTTGTGACCCAGGGTACCCCACACAAAGACTTTTAATTCACATGTACCTGAATCTAATTGATCCCAGAAGGCCCTGATTTTCAAAAGAATCAGTGTCTCTCTTCTCTTAACCAAGTTAATCTAGGGAAACTGCTTAATTATCTTAGTTATAATCTGTGTTTGGGTTTCTTCACATGTGAGTAACAAGTTCTCTACTATCATATAGGTACCTACTAACAATATGGACATCAAGTTTGGGACTTTATACACCATAAATAAGGCATAAGACACAAAGAACTCATAGGAATCAATGAACATATTTAGAAACATCCTAAAGTAATCCATTGTACTCCCTCTGATAATTAAGTAGGTTTAGAAATTGGGTCACATGATCAGAGATGTAGAACTGGAATAGATCTTATAGCTCATGTAATCCAACCCTCCTCATTTTATAGATGAGAACACTAAGGCTAAAAGGCTTTCCAAAAATTACATTGTATTAAGCAACAGAGACAATATTTGAACTTCAATTCTATGACTCCAAGTTCTGCATTAAATTTTAAATAAACTACATCCTCCTTTGCTCTATCAGTCTAGTAACAATGTCAAAAGAAAGAACTGAGTTGAGTATGGTATGGCATCTCTTTGATGAACCTAGAATAATTCTTTGGGATCAATACTTCTTCATGCTCATAAACCACTAACCATACCTTCAATAAAGTATCTTAGAATTTTTCCAAGAATCAAAGTCAAGATCACTGACATATAATTTCCATTTTCCAGATTCTATTTACTTTCTTTTTATGAAAGTCAAGATATCTACCCTTCTCTGGCTGTGTGTGTGTGTGTGTGTGTGTGTGTGTGTGTGTGTGTGTGTGTGTGTGT
>NW_027187419.1:10837058-10939422 GCF_028583685.1 Petaurus breviceps papuanus | reverse complement strand
TGTGTGTGTGTGTGTGTGTGTGTGTGTGTGTGTGTGTGTGTGTGTGTAATGGGAATGTAAATTTAAAGATCTTCAGGGCCCCTAGGTAAAGTGCACCTGGAGCCTGGGGTAGGAGGCTTGTTTTTCAGTAGATACTTCTTGATTGGCCAGTGAGTCAATAAGGTTGTTACATTCTCTGAGCCAGGAGAAGGCTATATAAGCCCTGATGTGTAGCTTTGTTTTGGGGCTCACTTTGAGAAGTGTTCTGTGATTTGATATGGATTCTGGGAAGTGGTTGTCCAGAGCCCCCTGGCTTTGAAAAACCCAGATGTTGAAACCCAGATGTTGATTTGGTATGGATGTAATGGCTGGACAGTTTGGAAAGCTGTCTACTTGATCTGTTTCTGTCTTGATACTTCTGCCTGTATACTTTGAAGTTTGGGGTGCTGACCTTTTTCCCCTGAATGAGGTAAACAATATATGTTTGACTGATTAAAGTAAGCTTGTTAACCCATTTTGAGTTGCTTTCCTTTAACAAAGCAGATCCAAGAACCTGTATGGGCAGCCACCCTGAGGACGCTTAGGGTGCTTGCTGCTACAGTGTGTTATATCTCTTGTTCTCTTCAATCTTTCAAAGGTCATTAACAGTGGCTCAACAACCATCAAATCAGCTTATTCAATGTCCTAAGCATGGTTTGTACTTCTTTAGATGCTATTCCAAATCATGGCTTTTTGCTATTCATTATAACTAATTATCATTGTGTTTGCTCAAGGGGAGGGATTGCCCTAGTGAAGGAGAAGAACCACCTTTTCCTCAGAGGCTGGGGCAAATGAGGAAAGAACAGAAAATTACGTACAGGGACTTTGAATTGTTGAATATGGGAAAACAGTCAAATTATGGTTCAAGGATTTCTTTGGTAAAATAGGAGACACAATTCTCTGCTAGGAAAGAGACAAGCAGAAGGGAGGAAGTGAAAGAAGGACAAATGGTCACAACCCTGAATTTTATCAATGTCAAATTGGTGAAATTTGTATTGAGAATAAGGTTAGCTATGAATTTCCTCAAGTAAAATATTTACTGTTTACAGGAATTTTTTAAGAACATTGAAAAGAAATCATTAACATGTGTTATAAACAACACATTATTATTAGTAGAAAAAGAAAAGCATTTGAAATATCTAACCTGCTTCACAGCAGAAAGGATGTGTTTTCCTATCACACTACAGGAGAGTAGAAAACAAAGCACTCTGCCTGTCACCCAATAATAGGAGATTTAACCCAGAACCAGACAATTCAGGTGGTATATACTGTTCTTAAGCAAAGTTCTCCTATATCTGCTGGGGACCAAGAAAAGCCAGCTATGAGTGGACAAAAGTAGATTTATTACTTTCTATTAGGGCAAAAAAAGCAGCCCAAAGATTTAGATCTGAAGAGATCCCCAGTTCCTACATTGATTTGCCCAAGGTGGTAGTGGTGATAATGATGATGATGATATGGAATTATCATTTATATGGGTTGGTTTGTGGTATAGATAGAGTGCCAGGCCCAGAGTCAGGAAAATTCATCTTCCTGAGTTCAAATCTGGCCTCAGACACTTACTAGCTGTGTGACCCTGGGCAAGTCACTTAACCCTGTTTGCTTCAGTTTCCCTGTCATTTGTAAAATGAACCAGAGAAGGAAAAGGCAAACCACCCCAGTGTCTTTGGCAAGAAACCCCAAATGGGATCACAGTTAGACATGACTGAAATGACTGAACAATAAAAAAAAAAATTATATACTGCCTACAAGATAGTAGGCACTATGTTAATGCTTTAAAATATTAGCTCATTTGATTCTCACAACAGTCTGGGAAATAAATGCTATTATTACCCACTTTTGAAAGCTGAGGAAATTGAGACAAAGGAGTCAATTTGCCCAATGGCATACAGTTGGTTTTGAGGCCAAATTTGAACTCAAGTCTTTTTGACTCCAGGCACAGCACTCTATCCACTGTACAGCCTAGATGCCAATGTCACTTAGGTCAATTATAGTAGCAGAGGAAAGGTTGGAATGAAGGTCCTTTGATCTCATATATAGTATCATTCCCAAGGTACTACTTTGGTATGCTTGTGAACATGCAGCCTAACACTGGAAGGAAAGAAATGGCGATTTCAGCCTTTTCTGAATATAACTAACAACCATGCTGAAATTGTAATGTATTTTTTAAATTTCATATTCCTTGTAGTAAATGTATTCTAATTTATAACTTGAATATATTCGAGTCATTTGGGGGGGGGTAAGAGTAAGCAAAGTTGCCAAGAAGATAAGAATCTCAATGGGATTGATACATGCAATTTGATAAAATTATGAAACATTGTATTACGATAGTTAGAAAGATTGATTGGTAGATGGACATTTAATTTTGCATCAAACAAAACAAGGAGAGATCAAAGTTGGCAATAGAAAGGAGGGGGCCATGCATGTAGTCCTAGTCTTCACATATAAAAGGCATGATAAGAGAGAGCTAGAGCAGCTCAATCTCAAGAGTGTCACCTTGTGGCTCATGTAGAGATTGCATTCTGAGTAGCTAACCATTTGCAATTTCATCTCCTGATTAGCCATTATTGTTCTGCCATTTCTAGTTCAAAGGTCATTCACTTTGGCAAAGAAAAAAGTATAATATTAATTTTGGAGCACTGCTTTCTCACTGTACTCAATGATCTTCACCTCATCCACTCCATGCATTGGTGCCATATTTTTTTTTTTATTTTTCTCATTCACCCAATATACTTTAAAAACAAAAGAAAAATATTTTCATAGTTTTTCTTTCCTTTAATGTTAATGTTTTCTTAATTCCTTTAATGAGCTTTAATACAACTGACACTGTTTTTATAAGGGCAAGTCAATTAGGTTAATCCCTGTTACCTTCCCTCTTGCTTTTATCTCCTGTACATATCAATTATTGTACATATAGTTTATTGTTTTCAATCACCTGAAATTTGCCTTTTCTCCTTCCCTCCCCACAGCTGAGAACAAAAGAAATGCAAAATTCCTTCTGAAAGCATGCACAGTTCAGCTGACTCTCTAGGATTCCTATAAGAGTGTTATAATATCATCTGCAAAAATTGACAGCTTTGTTTCCTTATTGCCCATATTTATTCCTTCAATTTATTTTTTCTTATCTAATTGCTATAGCTAGCATTTCCAGTAAATATTGATAATGGACATCCTTGCTTCACCCCTGATCTTGTTGGAAAGACTTCTAGTTTTTCTTTGTTATAGATATTGCTTGCTCCTGGTTATAGCTAACAGAAGACCCCAGCCCCCCAAAGGGACCCTAAATGAAACAGAGTCTGATCACAGATTACAAAAGCATTTATTTATTGTCTGAGAGGAACTTGCAAGGGAAAGAAGAGGTTGCAAGGGATCAAAAAGAAAGAGAGAAAGTTCTCAGCTGTTCATAATGGGAGTGGAAAAGGGTGAGGTAATAATAGTTTCTAGAGACTTTCAGGTGGGGAGTCAAGATTAAGGGAGAAGACATTTGTAGACACAATAATCCAGGGTACAGGATGTTGCTTTTTTTGTTTTATTTTGTTTTCTTTTTTTGGAGGGCAATTGGGGTTAAGTGACTTGCCCAAGGTTACACGGATAGTTTTGTGTTAAGTGTCTGAGGCAGGATTTGAACTCAGGTCCTCCTGACAGCCAGGGCTGGTACTGTATTCACTGCACCACCTAGGCATCCCTAGGGTACAGGATGCTTAGAAAGTCCCAAATAAGGCCTCAAATCTGCAGCTGTTTCTGAAAGTTGCTTTTGAACTGGTCAAGGCTGGTTCTGTGGTTTCTGACAACTGCAGGTATCTCCAAATTCAGCTAGAGTTCAATTGCAAAAGATCACTGATATGTCAAGCAACTGTGAATCTCAGAAGTCCTTCTCATTTCCTGGTTCTTGTGTAACCCGATTGTACTGCTGAAAGAAGAGAAGTTCTAACATATCTAACAGGTTAGTGTAGTCATTACAAAGCTCATGTTCACTACACACACACACACACACACACACACACACACACACACACACACATACACACTTCTTATCATTTTAAGGAAAGTTTAATTTATTTCTATGCTTTCTGGTATTTTTAATAGGAATAGGTATTGTATTTTATGAAAAGCTTTTTCTACAACTATTAATGTAATGACTTCATGAATTTTGTTATTGATACGGTTGATTATGCTTATAGTTTTCTTTATATTGAACAAGCTGTACATTTTGGTATACATCTACCTTGGTCATAGTATATTATCTTTGTGATATATAGTTATAATTTTCTTGCTTGAATTTAATTTAAAGTTTTTACATTAATATTCATTCAGAAAATTTGTCTATAATTTTTTTTCTGCTTTTGCTTTCCCTGGTTTAGGTATCAAAACCACATTTATCATAGAAGGAACTTGGTAGGAATACATCAATTTTTCAAAGAGTATGTATTGTATTTTGATTAATTATTCTTAAAATGTTTGGCAGAAATCACTGATAAATTTATCTGGTACTGTTTTTTGGCTGTTTTTTGTTTGTTTATTGTTGTTGTTTGGGAGCTCATTGATGACTTGTTCAAATTCTTTTTCTAAAATAGTATAAGTTGGGGGTAGAGCCAAGATGGTGACGTAAAAGCAGGGACTTGCTTGAGCTCTCCTAAACCCTTCCAAAAATCTGTAAAAAATAACTTTAAAGGAAGGGAGGAAATAGTAAGAGAAAGGGTAAGTAAAGGGAGGAGGACTGATAGGGAGGGAATATAAAGGGATGAGGTGGTCAAAAGCAAAACTCTTTAAGAAGGGAAGGTAGAAGGGAAAAATAAAAGCATAAATGGGGCCTTAGGATGGAGAGAAAGACAGATAGTAGTTATAATTGTGAATGTAAATGTGAATGGGATGAATTCTCCCGTAAAATGGAGGTGGATAGCACAATGGATTAAAAACCAGAATGCTACAATACGCCATTTACAAGAAACTCATTTGAAACAAGGGGATACACATAGGGCATAAAGGTGAAAGGTTGGAGTAGAATATATTATGCTTTAACTAACATAAAAAAAGCAGGGCCAGCAAACCTAATCTCAGACAAAGCAAAAGCAAAAATGTATTCAATTAAAAGATATAAGAAAGGAAACTATAGCCTGCTAAAAGGTACCATTGACAATGAAGCAATATTATTAGTAAATTATATATACATATATATGTACACCAAGTGGTATAGCAGCCAAATTTTTAGAGGATAAGTTAAGGGAGTTAGAGGGAGAAATAGAGAGAAAAACTATACTAGTGGGGCATCTAAACCTTCCACCTCTGAATTTGCTAAATCTAACCTAAAAAAAAAAAAGAAAAAAGTTAAGGATGTGAATAGAATTTTAGAGAAGGTAGATATGATAGACCTCTGAAGAAAACTGAATGGGGATAAAATGGAATATACCTTCTTCTTAATGGTATATGGCACATACATAAAAATTGACTATCTACTAGGGCATAAAATTTCACAATCCAGCACAGAAAGGCAGAAATCTTACATGGATCTTTTTCAGATGATCATGAGATAAAATTATATATAACAAAGGGCCATGGAACCATAGACTAAAAACTAATTGGAAACTAAATAATCTTATCCTAAAGAATGAGTGGGTATAACAAATCATAGAAACAATCAGTAACTTCATGAGAATGGACAGCATACCAAAATTTAAGGGATGAAGTGAAAGCAGTTCTTAAGGTAAGTTTTATATCTCTGAATGCTTACATGAATAAAATAGAGAAAAATGAGATCAATGAATTGGGCATGCAACTGAAAAAGAAGAAACTGAGAATCCCCAAGTAAATACTAAATTAGAAATATTGAAAACCAAAGGAGAGATTAATAAAATTGAAATTAAGAAAACTATTTAACTAATAAATAAAACTAAGAACCAATTTTATGAAAAAAAATAAAATTGATAAACTTTAGTCAATTTGATTAAAAGAAAGAAAAAAAATCAAATTACCAGTATAAAAAACAAAAGGCCTAAATTTACCCAAAATAAAAAGGAAATTAAAACACTAATTAGTAATTATTTTGCTCAAATATATGCCTATGAATTTGACAATCTTAGTGAAATGAATGAATATTTACAAAAATATAAATTTCCCAGATTAACAGAAGAGGAAGTAAAATACTTAAATAACCCATTCTCAGAAAAAGAAATTGAACAAGCCATCAATAACCTTCCTGGGGAAAAATCTTCAGGATCAGATGGACTTGTAAGGAAATTCTATCAAACATTTAAACAACAATTAATTCCAATCCTTTATAGAATTATTTGGAAAAATTGGAGAAGAAGGAATTCTACCAAATTCTTTTTATGATACAAATATGGTACTAACACATAAATTAGAAAGAGTCTAATCAAAAAAAAGAAAATTATAGACCAATTTCCCTCATTAATATACATGCAAAAATTTTAAATAAAATATTAGCAAAAATATTTCAGCAACTTATCATGAGAATAATACCCTTTGATCAGATAGGATGTATTCCAGGAATGCAAGGTTGGTTTAATATTAGGAAAAATATCAATATAATTGATCATACCAACAAAAATGAGTAGAAAACTTATGATTATCTCAATATATGCAGAAAAAGATTTTGACAAAATACAACTCATTCCGATTAAAAACACTAGAAATCATAGGAATAAATGGAGTTAGCCTTAAAATAATAAGTAACATCTACCTAAAATCATCAGCAAGTATTATATGTAATGAGTATAAGCTAGAAGCATTTCCAATAAGATCGGGGGTGAAAAAAGGATGTCCACTATCAATCACCCCTTTTATTCAATTTGGTACTAGAAATGTTAGCTGTAGCATTAAGAGAAGAAAAAGAAATTGAAGGAATTAGAATAGGCAAAGAAGAGACTAAACTATCACTCTTTGTATATGATATGATGATATACTTAGAGAATCCTAGAGAATCAAGTAAAAAAAAAAACTACTTGAAACAATAAGTAGCTTTAGCAAAGTTGAAGTATAAAATGAACCCACATAAATCCTTGCAATTCCTACATATTTCTAATGAAGCCCAACAGCAAGAAATAGAAACAGAAACTCCATTTAAAGTTACTATAGACATTATAAAATATTTGGGAGTCTACTTGCCAAAACAAACACAGGAACTTTTTGAACACAATTACAAAACACTTTCCACACAAAAAAAAGTCAGATCTAAATAATTGGAAAAACATTAGTTGCTCAGGATTAGGCCAAGATAATAAAAATGACAATTTTACCTAAATTAATTTATCTATTTAGTGCTATACCAATAAAACTACCAAAATTATTTTATAAAGCTAGAAAAATAATAAGAAAATTCATCCAGAAGAACAAAAGTTCCACAATATGAAGGGATTTAATGAAAAGAAATGCTAGGGATGGTGGCCTAGCCATACCAGATTTTCAACTGTATGATAGAGTAGCAGTCATCAAAACTACTTGGTACTGTTTGAGGAACAGAGTGGTAGATCAGTGGAATAGAATAGGTACTCAAGACACAGTAGTCAATGATTTTAGTAATCTGTTTGATAAACCCAAAGACTGCAGCGTCTGTAATAAGAACTTATTATTTGACAAAAATGTCTGGGAAAACTGGAAAATAGTATGGAAGAAACCGGAAATAGACCAATATCTTACACTGCATGCCAAAAAAAATCAAAATGGGTTCATGATTTAGATATAAAGGCTGATACTGTAAGCAATCTTGGAGGGCAAGGAATGGTTTACCTGTCAGGTTTGTGGAGAAGAGAAGAATTTATAACCAAACAAGAGACAGAGAGCATTATAAAATGCAAAATGGATAGTTTTGATTATATTAAATCAAAAAGCTTATGTACAAGCAAAGCCAATGCAACCAAGATTAGGAGGGAAGTAAAAAATTGGGAAAGAATCATTACAACCAATGTCTCTAATAAGGGCTTCATTTTTTTTCCAATTTATTTATTTATTTTTGGTTTTCAACATTCATTTCCACAAGATATTGAGTAACAAATTTTTCTCCCCATCTTTCCCCTACCCCATCCCAAAATAGCGAGCCTACTGAATACCCCTTCCCCCAATATGTTCTCTCTTATATGCTACCCTGCCTCCCCTAACTTTCTAGTAGGGCAAGATGGATTTCTATACCTCAGTGCCTATATATATTATTTCCCAGTTGCATGTAAAAAAAAAAAAAAAACATTTGTTTTTTTTTTCTTTTTTTTTTTTTTTATTTTGTTTGTTTACTTTTTGTTTATAAATTTCATCTCCCCACTCTTTTTTTTTTAAAATTTTCCCCCCCCCCCTCCCCCCCCCCCCCCCGCCCCCATGGTGGCATGCAATCAAGTACAGGCTCTGCAAATACTTTCACATTAGACATTAGTCAGGTTATAAAGAAGGATTGTAACAGAAGGAATGAGCAATGGGAAAGAGGAAACAAAACCAAACAAGAAAAAGAAAGAGACCAGGCAAGTTTGCTTCCATCTTTATTCAAACTCTTGTTCTTTCTAGTTCTTTTTCTGAATATTGACATCTCTTTCCATCATGAGTCTTTTGGAGTTGTCTTATAACCCTGCATTTCTGAGAAGAGTCCAGTTTATCAAAATTGGTCATCACACATATGTTGTGTCTGTAATTGTGTACAATTTTCTCTTGGTTCTGCTCTTTTCACTCAGCGTCAGTTCATATAAGCCTCTCCAGGTAAATACGAAGTCCATCTGCTCCTCATTTCTTTTAGCACAATAGTATTCCATTATATTCATATACCGCAACTTGTTTAGCCACTCCCCAATTGATGGGCATCCCCTTAATTTCCAATTCCAAGAATCACTTACTCAGTTTTGCTGGGTAAGTGATTCTTGGCTTTAATCCCAGCTCCTTTGACCTCCAGAATATCATATTTCAAGCCCCTCAATCCCTTAATGTAGAAGCTGGTAGGTCTTGTGTTATATTGATTGTGTTTCCACAATAATCCAATGGTTTCTTCCTGACTGCTTGCACTATTTTCTCCTTGACCTGGGAACTCTGGAATTTGGCTATTATATTCCTAGGGGTTTTCTTTTTGGGATCTTTTTTAAGAGGTTATCAGTAAATTCTTTCAATTTCTATTTTTCCCTTTGGTTCTAGAATGTTAGGGCAATTTTGCTTGATAATTTCTTGAAAGATGGTGTCTAGGCTCTTTTTTTTTTTTGATCATGGCTTTCAGGTAGTCCATTAATTTTTAAATTGTCTCTTTTGGATTTATTTTCCAGGGCAGTGGTTTTTCCAATGTAATATTTCATGTTGCCTTCTATTTTTTTTCACTTCTTTGGATCTGTTTTATAGTATTTTAATTTCTCATAAATTTATTAGCTTCCATTTGCTCCAATATGATTTTAAAGGAATTATTCTCTTCAATGAGTTTTTGAAATTCCTTTTCTGACTGTCAAATTAGGCTTTTAAAGGCATTCTTCTCTTCCTTGGCTTTTTGGGCCTCTTTTGCCATTTGAGTTAGTCTAATTTTAAGGCATTATTTTCTTCAATATTTTTGGGGTCTCCTTTAGCAGGCTGTTGACTCACTTTTATTGCTTTTCTTGCAGCATTCTCACTTTTCTTCCCAACTTTTCCTCCACTTCTCTTCATTTTCAAAATCCTTCTTGAGCTCCTCCATTAAAGGCTTCATTTTTAAAACATACAGAGAACTATGTCAAATTCATAAGAGTTGTTCCCCAGTTGATAAATGGTCAAAGGATATGAACAGGCAGTATTCAGAGAATGAAATTAAAGATATCTATAAGCATATAAAAATGCTCTAAATTGCTATTGATTAGCAAAATGTGAATCAAAACAACTGTTAGGTACCACATCTCACTGATGAGATCTGCTAACATGACAAAACAGGAAAATTATAATTGCTGGAGAGGATGTGGGAAAATTGAAGCACTAATGCATTGTTTGTGGAGTTGTGAATTGATTTAGCCATTCCATGGAGCAGTTTAGAACTATGCCCAAAGGGCTATAAAATGTGTATACTCTTTGACCCAACAATACCCCTTCTAGGGCTGTATCCCAAAGAGATAATACAAATGAGTAAAGGGCCCACTTGTACAAAAATATTTATAGCAATTCTTTTTGTAGTGGTAAAGAATTGGAAACCAAGGGGATGCCCATCATTTGGGGAATGGCTAAAAAGTTGTGGTGTATGAATGTAATGAAATACTATTGTTCTATAAGAAATGAGGAGCAGACAGACTTCATAATAACCTGGATAGACTTATATAAATTGATGCTACATGAGGGGAGCAGGAGCAGGAGAACTGTACACAAGTACAGGCACATCGCATCTGTGATGATTGACTTTGATAGATTGGGCTCATCTCAGTAATACAAAGTTATAAGACAACTCTAAAGGTCTCATGATGAAAAAGTCTATTCACATCCAGAGAACAAATTATGGAGTCTGAATGCAGATTGAAGCAAACTACTTTCTCTCTTTCTTTTTTGTTTTCTTTGTCTTGTTTCTTCTTCCTCTTTATTCATTCCATTGGTTATAACTCTTTACAACTTGACTCATGTTTAATGTGAAGGTATATGTAGAACTTATATTTGATTGCATGCTACCATGGTGGGGGAAGTGGTAAGGGGGGAGAAAATTTGGAACTCAAAAACTTGTGGAACTGAATATTGTAAACTAATAGTAAATAAATTTTTAAAAATAACTCTAAAACTCTAGAGCAGCAAAACCCACAAATTGACAGAGTGAAGCAAATTTCTAGCCCAAGACAACCTGGAAGGGTGAGAGGAAAGGTCTGTTACACCAGTATGAGAGAAGACCACAGTCCAGCTCAGGACACAAAGGCACAGACCTGGCCTTAGCACACCTGAGGCAGACCTCAGGGCACTTACTCACTGGCAGCACTGGTGCTTTCCAGACTTCTCAATCCACAAAAGCCAAAGACAACATAGAATGTCAGTAAGTAAGATATGTTGGACCAGGGTGAGAGAGGAGTGCTATTTAGCCCCAGCCCCAGGATAGCAAAGGCAGTAGCAGAAGCAATAGCTGCTTCCTGAAATCTTGGCCCACAGACAGTGAAGGATCAAATAGTTTATCCAAGTGGGATTGCTTTGTTGCTACTGAGGCAGAATTCTCTTGTTTTTCCTATGCTTGCATCTGGGTCACAGTCCTGGGTGGTGGCCCTTGGGCTAGGAGGTACTCTGGCATGGTGGAACTTGTGGCAGCAATGGAGTGAAAATTCTCCTCATAGTTCTAATGCAAAAAAGAGTGCTTATGGTCGGTCACTCACAGACCAGAACACAGTCCAGGAGAGGAGTAAACAATTCTCCTTTAATCATACCACCTTAGAAGAACTTAAAATTTGTAGGTCCCTAGAAATATCTCTGAAAACAGCTTCAAACATTACAACCTCCACACTGGAAGAAGAATCTTACCTTAACAAAGAGCTAAAAAGTCAAGTAATTGGCTGGAGAAATGAGCAAACAGCAGGAAAAAAAATAGACTATAGAATATTACTTTGGTGACAAGAAATATCAAAACATTCAACCAGAAGAAGACAACAAAGTCAAAGCTCCAAGAAAAAAAAGCCAGATCCTCCAAGAAAAATATGAATTGATCACAGGTCATGGAAAAGTCCAAAAAGGATTTTGAAAATCAAGTAAGAGAAGTAGAGAAAAAAATAGGAGGAGAAATGAGAGTGATGTGAGAAAATCATGAAAAACAAGTCAACAGCTTGCTAAAGGAGACCCCAAAAAATGCTGAAGAAAATAACACCTTAAAAAATAGACTAGCCTAAATTGTAAAAGAGTTCCAAAAAGCCAATGCAGAGAAGAATGCCTTAAAAAGTAGAATTGGTCAAATGGAAAAGGAGGTCCGAAAGCTCACTGATGAAAATAATTCCTTAAAAATGTGAATGGAGCAAATGGAAGCTAATGACTATGACAAATCAATAAATTATAAAACAAAAAACAAAACAATGAAAAAATAGAAGACAATGTGAAATATTTCATTGGGGGAAAAATAACTGACCAGGAAAATAGATCCAGGAAAGAGGACTTAAAAATTTTTGGACTACCTAAAAGTCATGATCAAAAAAGCCTAGACATAATCTTTCAAGAACTTATCAAGGAAAACTGCCCTGATACTCTAAAACAAGAGGGTAAATAGATATTGAAAGAATCCACTGATCGCCTCCTGAAGACATCCTAAAAGTAAAATATCTAGGAATATTGTAGCCAAATTCCAGAGTTCCCAGGTCAAGGTGATAATATTGCAAAGCAGGCAGAAAGAAACAATTCAAGTATTGTGGAACACAAACAGGATAACACAAGATTTATCAGCTTCTACATTAAGGAATCAGAGGGCTTAGAATATGATATTTCAGAAGTCAAAGGAGCTAGGATTAAAACCATGAATCAGCTACCCAGCAAAACTGAGTATAGTAATTCAGGAGGGAAAAAAAAATCAATATTCAATGAAAAAGAGGATTTTCAAGCATTCCTGATGGAAAGACCAGAGCTGACTAGAAAATTTGACTTTCAAATACGACTTACAAGAAGCATGAAAAGGTAAATAGGAAAGGGAAATCACAAGGGACTTATTAAAGTTGAAGTTACATGTATATGTGTGTGTGTATATATATATATATATATAATGAGGGAATGAGTGAACCTTACTCTCATCAGATTTGGCTTAAGGAGGGAATAACATACACATTCAATTGGGTATAAAAATCTCTCTTACCCTATAGGAAAATAGGGTTGAAGGGGATAAGGGGTGTAATGATAGAAGGGAGAGCAAAAGGGAGGAGGGTGTAATCAGAAACAAACCCTTTTGAGGAGAGATAGGGTCAAAGAAGAGAATAGAATAAATGGGGGGGGCAGGATAAGATGGAGGGAAATATAGTTAATCTTTTACAATATGACTGTTAGGAAGTGTTTTCCATGACTACACATGTATAATCCATGTAAAATTGCTTACCTTTTTACTGAGGGTATATGGGAAGGAAAGAAGGGAGATAATGTGGAACTCAAAATTTTAAAAATGAATGCTAAAAATTGTTTTTACATGCAACTGGGAAATAAGATATACAGGCAATGGGGTATAAAAATATATTTGCCCTACAGAAAAATAGAAATTAAGGGGATAATAGAGGGGTGTGTGAGAGAAGGGAGGGGAGATTGGAAGAAGATAAACAGAATGCAGATCATCTTGGGGTGGAAGGGAAGGGAGAGATGGGGAGAAAATTCAAAACTCAAAATTTTGTGGAAGTGAATGTTGAAAACTAAAATAAATTAATCAGTAAAAAAGATTCATTAAGAGAAAAAAGTGTAAGTTAAGTATCCTATTTCCTCTTCTGTTAATCTGAGCAATTTATATTTTTGTAAATATTCATCCATTTCATTTAGGTTGTCAATTGTATTGAATATAGTTGGACAAAATAACTCTGGCTTTAATTTCCTCTTCATTGATTGTGCATTCACAATTTTCATTTTTTCATGATGGCAATTTGATTTTCTTCTATTTTTTTAAATCAGATTAACAAATGATCTACTTTATTCTTCTTTAAAATGAAAAAAACAGCCCCCAGTTTTATACAATGGCTGTTTTACCTTCAATTTTACTAATCTTTCCTTTAATTTTCAGGATTTACATTTTGTTATTTATTTGGGGATTTTAAATTTGTTTTTCTCTAGGATTAAAAAAAGTTATGTGCACAGTCCATTTATCAGCATTCTATCACTTTTATTGCTGTAAGCCTTTGAAGATATATATATATATATATATATATATATATATATATTTCCCCTAGGCACTGCTTTATCTACATGCCACAAATTTTTAAATATTGTTTCATTTTTGTTGTTATCTTTAATTAAATTTCTGGTGTTTTATATGATTTGTTCTATAACACTATTCTTTAGGATTAGGTTATTTAGCTTCTAATTAATAGGGGGAATGGAGCAGCTAATAATGACTTCCTGAGGTTTTTCTGGTTTTTAGATTTTTCTGCTTTCACAGTTCAGTCTGAGAGTCTATAAATCTAATTTCAGTACTTCCAGTATGATCTGATCTGAAGAGAAATCTGTTCACTGCCTTCTTGATGTGATCTGTGATCCTTACACAGTTAGGGCCCCTGTTGCCTTGTGACCTCAACCACTCCTCTCTGCCCTGGCACTGTTATTTGGCTATGCAGCTGCCGAACAGTACCTAATCCTTCAACCTTTGCTAGTACAGGAGTCTGCTGTGATATCTCTCTGCATAGGTTTTCTGCCTCTTTGCCATCCATGGGTGCTGGGCTCTTTCCTGTTTCCTGTTGCTACTGTCATAGTCCAGAGTTGTAACCACTATCCAGTTCCATTTACATTTACATGTCCCCACCTTAGTGTTTGTAGAGCTCTCTTTCTGTCTTCCAAAGCTTCATTCTGATAGAAAAAAATGATTCATTTTAGCTTTTTCTTGCCTTTTCACTCAGAATTCAGTTTGTTGAATTATTACGGTCATCATAGAAGAGATTTGGGGGAATATTTTGCAGTTGTTAGCTCTCATTCCATCATGTTGACTCCATCCATTGTAAAACAAATTTTGACATTGGTCATGTCCAAAAGAACACTCATACACCTGGATGAGATTGTTCTTTTGGACATTACCAATGTCAAAATTTCTTTTGCTTGGTTATACAAGCAAGTACATATTATGCACATTATATATATATATATATATGTATATATATATACATATATATAACATTCATATATAGTATAATATGTACTCTCTATCTCTCAAGGCCACGGGCAATAACCCTAAAGTCATGTGATATAGGACAAAGTTTGATTAATGCCTCCTGATCTGAACTCTGCAAGTTGTTTATCTGGGTTTAGTTCTGAGCAATGGTAGACTGATGGCCAACAATAGACTTGCTTCGCGGTCACTATCAGTCAGTTGAAAAGCTCGGCCAGTTTAGTGACACAACTTAGTCTACCCTTTGGTCTGTAATTCCTGTCCTTCTTATTCCCCTGAAGGCTTCAGATTGGACTACAAGTTGAAAGTGAAATCTTTACACCTTAGATCTGAGCCACTCTGCTGCTGCTTGCTTCTGAACTTGTCCCTGCTTTGTTACATGACCTAGGGACTGAGACTAGCTCCAAAGGCCACTGTTACACTTGGATAATCTTAATTCACCCTGGATCTTGACCTGTAAATATGTGGTAGGCAATGAAACAGCCAGTTAGCATCTCTTCCTGCACCCCACATGAGATCAGGGCTCTACCAAATGAATCTGGGACTTGAATCTCATCCAACTACACACCCTCTTTCCATAATGAAGTGCTCCATTTACCATACTCCTGGTCAGACCCTGTCCCCTATGTCCTCAGACTTCTCTGTGAATCTTATCTTCCTGAACCAAATTGGACTTAAAAAATCATTTTCTGTGATTTTTTTCCTTAGACTTCTTTATCAGAACTTAATTTGTTTCATTTCTAGAGCAGTTGGGAGAACTTAGTGTGGGGCAGGATAGAACTCAGCTATACTCCTTAACATCTTGGTTGTACCATTCTGTACATCTTTTAAAATTTTAAGTTGGTTGGTGAACTCCCTATGAAACCACACTGGCCTTTTCATAAAATTTATATTTTTCCTACTCCTTTGATTTGTTTTCATTTCTGTCTTCAGAATTTCATTTACTAATATTTCTAATTCCTTCTGAGCTCACTTTCATTACAGAATTTTAGTTCATAGGATATTATCAATTTTTCTCTGAATCCATTAAAATGTTTTCCAAAGTTTTCATCTGTTTTTTTTTTACCACAGAAACCATTTCTTTCCTGTTAGTGAAAATCAAACACAAAATAGAATTTCCCTCTATTGATTCCTTCACCTTCTGAAGGATGAAATTATTATCAATGCAAATCAAAAAGTTATTGCCTGCTATGCTTTTGACAAGGAGAAGGCTTCAGCAAATGTCTGAGTAATTGAAGTCCTCAACATGATTATATCATGTCTCTGTTCCAGACTCATGTAATAGAGGTTTGAGAAATAACTGGAATCCTAGGATTTATAGTTGAGAGGGACATGCATACCTTCTCAGCAATTTGATATTATCATGATCATTGAACCAGAAAGTAGCTATGAGTTGCACCCAAAAGTTCTTTTTTAATTTAATATTTTGATCATTGTACAATATTGCTATTACTGTATACAATGTTCTCCTGGTTCTGCTCATTTCATTTTGTATCAGTTTATATGCCTTCCTAATTTTTTCTGAGAGCATCTGCTCATCATTTCTCATAGCATAATAGTATTCCATCACAATTATATGCAACAACTTGTTCACCCATTCCCCAGTTCATGGACATCCCCTCAATTTCCAATTCTTTACCACAACTAAAAGAGATGCTATAAAAAGTTTGTACATATAGCTCCTTTTCCTTTTTAAAAAATCTCTTTGATACTCAAGAGTTTTTAAAGGAAAATAGTTTCTTTTTATACCTCTAGCCCTCTATTTCTACTCAAATGTTGGGAGGCATACTTCATTATCAGTCCTCTGAAGTCATATTTGGTTACTGCATTCATCACAGTTCTGAATACCTATATTTTCAAATATAACCAGTATTGATTCATTATACTTATTTTTTTTTGTAAGAGAGGGCTTCATTTGGGAGCTAGTTCTTCAGGGAAAGGGACCAAAAATTAATGTCAATATTTTCCAATTAATTGTCTTCCTTTATTTTTAAGAATGGTGCTGCATAGTTTTCTTCTTATTAGTTCTTTTTGAAAAATAAGATTTTTTCGTATGCACCTCTCTCCATTTCCTTCCCAAAGAGTCATATCATATGAGAATAGTACTTTTTTTTTTAAAGCAGTTGGGGCTAAGTAACTTGCTCAAGGTTACATGGCCAATTATTTTTGTGTAGGTGCCGAGTATCTGAGGCCGGAACCGATCCCAGGTCTCCTGACTCTGGGGCCAGCACTCTTACTCACTGCACCACCTGGCTGCCCCAGAATAGTACTTTTTTGATAGAAAAAAAGTCAGCATGGTTGATTGACATAAAGAAAAAGTCCAAAAGTATTTGAAATGTGCAACATCTATGGACCTGCCACCTTCATGAAGCAATAAGTTGGGGCTGTCTTCTCACATTTCTTCATTTGAGTCCTACTTGATCTTTATAATTTTATCACATTTGCTTTGAATTTTTTATGTGTCATATATTGTTATAATGTGTATATATGTAAATATACGTGTTCGTGTGTGTATACATACATATACATTTTCCCTTGACTTTGCTTACTTTACATATGTTCATATAGGTCTTTCCATGCTTCTATATACTTATCACACACAAACACATCATTTCTTATAGAGCAGTAATACTCCATTACATTCATGTACTGCAATTTGTTTAAGCATTCTGCCATTGAGTATCTACTTTTTTTTCAATTCTTAGGTATCACAAAAAAGTGCTTCTGTATATATCTTGGTATATAAGGGGATTTTTTGTTGTCATTGGCTTTTTTGGGATATAAGTTCAGTAATGGTGTCTCTGGTTCAAAAGGTAGCAACATATTAGTCCCTTTATTTGCATAATTCCCAACTGTCTTACAAAAAGATTGTACCTTTTCACAAACCAACCAACCAAGTATTCTTGTGCCTATCTTTCCATAACCCCTCCAACATTGTCACCATTTTTGGTAATTTTTGTAAGTTTAAAGAGTTGTCTGAACCCTCCAAGTTGTTTTGATTTGCATTTCTCCCACTGTGAGTGATACGGAGCATTCTTTCATGTGGTTCTGAATTCTTTCTGGTTATTTAAAGAATAGTTTATTCATATCTTCTATTTATCTATTGAGAAATGGCTATTAGTCTTATATGCACACATACAAATACACATACATACATATGCACACATACAAATATACATACATACATGTATATGTGTGTATAATTTTTCTATATTGGATACCAAACCCGAGTCAGATAGATTTTTTATTATTTGACTGCTTCCCTTCTTCTATTATATTAATTAATGTTGTTTCTGCAAAAGGTTTTTTTTTTGTTTCAAGTTCTTTCTTCTGCTTATAGGCACATTATTAAGTTACATGATACTTCATTTTTTAAAGGTGATTGTGTTCCTGCTGGTCCTCTTCAGTTCGCATCTGATCTCATCTTCTTGCTTAACCTGCTTCTTAGTTTTTGTTTTTTTACTTACTTTTTGTGCCCCTTTCCAAAAAGCATTTTCTTAGTCTCTCCATTAACCCCTTTCTATTTTTGTTACTCTAGACCAGAGATTTGCAAACTTATTTGGCCTACCATACCCTTTTAAAAAAATTACTCAGTGCCCTCCTGAAAATCTACTTTCTTTAATCCTTTAACATTTTAAAAATTTACATCATTTAAAAATATATATATACACATTGAAATTATTCATCTTAAATTTAATAATTTTTTCCAAATTTGTGAAGTTTTCCTGCATTTAAATTTTGATGATGCAATATTGAGTCATGTAACCATATAGTATCTTATTGTAAACAAGTCATTAAATGCATGTATTCTTGCCAACTCACACTGGGCTTCCCGACAACTTGTAACATACATTCCTTCCAACACTTGTTTGTTAAGACCTGTCAGTAGATTTGACCACTGATTGGTGATAACTTGCATTTTTTTGTGTTTATTTCAAAAATAACACAATCACTATGAGTTTAACTCTGTTATACAACAAATGAACCATATATATATGAATGGTTTTTCAAAATTTTCTTCTCTTCTTTCCTTATGTTTCCACTGACCCCTCAGTTTCATTCAATGCCCCACAACTACACCCAAGGCTCCTACCTCCCCCTGGATCATTCCAATGCCCCCCACCAGGGGGAAGTATCACTCACTTTGGGAACCTCTGCTATACCCTCATTCAAGTCTCTTACTCATCTGTCTGATGTCAATCTATTGTTATTACTGTTTTTTCCTACTATAATCATTCCTGTATTTCTGTTATTTGGGGTGCTTAAGAGGCAAATACTCTTTTCAGTTATGGTATTCTTTGTAAAAATATTTCAAATTCATCTTGATTATGTAATGTTTATCTTTTGTTTTTTATGATTAAATTCAGATTTGTAGGACAGGTCACCATGGGCAGCATCCTGAACTCCACAGCTCTTCGAAACAGATTATTCCATGCTCCCCTCATTTTTTAGTGGGTAGGGAATAGTCTTGCATTCTTCCAATATCTTTTCCTTTGTATTTGGAGGTCTTTCTTCTTATGGTTTGCAGAATTTGTTCTTTCTGAATTAAATTGTTAAATTAAACCACCATGTGTCTTGGAGTTTTCAATCTTATGTCTTTGGGGAGGGGAGGGAAAGGATGTTTGTTTTTTGAAGTAATCTCTGAATTCTTTTAATTGTAATTTCCTTTTCTATGTTTAGAAGTTCTGGGATGTTCACTCGTATCATTTCCTTCATTATAGTGTTTAGTATGTCTTCAAGTTCAGTATGTTTTCCTTGCATAGTAAGGTTTTTTTTAATTTTATGTTTATTTTTAGTTTATAACATTCATTTCCACAAGATTTTGAGTAACAAATTTTCTTCCCATCTTCCCCTACCCACCACTCCAAAACAGTGATCCCACGGAATACCACCTCCCCCATCTGCTCTCTCCTATATCCTTCCCCCAAACCCCTCCAACTTTCCAGTTGGGCAAGATGGATATCCATACCCCTATGCCTGTATATCTTATTTCCCAGTGCATGTAAATAATAATAATAATATTTAAACATTTGGTTTTAAAACCCTGAATTCCAGATTCTTTCACTTCTTCCCTCATCACCCACCCTTACTGGAAAGACAAGCAATTCAATATAGGTTGTACATGTTTAGTTAGGCAATACATTTCCATAGTGGATATATTGTGAAAGACTGACTATATTTCCCTCCATCCTATCCCACCCTCACTTGTTCTATTTTCTGTTTTGACCCTGTCCCTTTTCAAAAGTGTATGCTTCTAACTACCCTCTCCCCCAATCTGCCCTCCCTTCTATCATCCCCCCTCTTACCCCCTTTCCCCCTATTTTGCTGCAGGGTAAGATACCCAATTTAGTATGTATGTTATTCCCTCCTTAAGTCAAATTCAATAAGAGTAAGGTTGACCCATTCCCTTTTGCCTTCCTGTTCTTCCCCTCCATTGTAACAGTTTTCCCTTTCCTCTTTTATATGAGATAATTTACTCCATTCTGTCTCTCCTCATCTCTTCTGATTACATTCCTCTCTCACTTCTCAATTTTACCTTTTAAATATCATCCCTTCCTATTCAATTGATCTTGTGCCCTCTGTTTATGTATACCTATACACATATATACACATACTCATATATGTATTCATACACACATATACCCTCCTATATAGACATATATATGCATGTATACATATATGTGTATATATGTGTGTTGTGTGTGTATATATATATATATATACACATACACATTTATATTCCCTTCAACTATCCTCATACTGAGAAAAGTTTCATATGTTACAATTATCATTTTTTCATGTAGGAATGTAAATAGTTCAACTTTCATAGGTTCCTTATGATTTCTTTTCCCTGTTTACCTTCTCATGCTTCTCTTGCTTCTTATATTTGAATGTCAAATTTTCTATTCAACTCTTTTTTTTCATCAAGAATGCTTGAATGTCCTCTATTTCATTGAATGATCATATTTTCCTCTGAAACATTACACGCACTTTTGCTGAGCAAATGATTCTTGATTTTAATCCTAGCTCCTTTGACCTCTGGAATATCATATCCCAAGCTCTTCAATCCCTTAATGTAGAAGCTGCCAGACCATGCTATCCTGATTGTATTTCCACAATATTCAAATTGCTTCTTGCTGGCTACTTGTAATATTTTCTCCTTGATCTGGGAACTCTGGAACCTGGCTATAATATTCCTAGGAGTTTTTTGGTGGGGGATCTTTTTCAAGAGGCAATTGGTGAATTCTTTCAATTTCTATGTTGCCCTCTGATTCTCAAATAGAGCAGTTTTCCTTGAGAATCTCTTGAAGGATGATTTCTAGGTTCTTTTTTTTGATCATGGCTTTCAGGTAGTCCAATTATTTTTAAATTATCTCTCTTGGATCTATTTTCCAAGTCAGTGATTTTTCCAATGATATATTTCACATTGCCTTCTATTTTTTATTTGTTTGGATATGTTTAATAATATTTTGATTTCTCATAAAGTCATTAGCTTGCATTTGCTCCAATCTAATTATCTTTTCCCATCTCGCAAATTAGGCTTTTTCAGGCATTCTTCTCCTCATTGGCTTTTTGAGCTTCTTTTGCCATTTGAGTTAGTCTATTTTTTAGGGTATTATTTTCTTCAGTCAGGTTGTTGACTCTTTTTTCATGATTTTCTTGCATCATTCTCATTTCTCTTCTCAATTTTTCCTCCACTTCTACTTGATTTTTAAAATCCTTCTTGAGCTCCTTTACGGCCTGTAATCAGTTCTTATTTTTCTTGGAAGCTTTTGGTGCAAGAGTTCTGACTTTGTTGTCTTCCTCCTGTTCCATGCTTTGATCCTTTTTGTCCCCAAAAAAGGAATCTAAGATTTGACTACTGTGCTTGCTTTGCTTCCTTTGCTTGCTCACATTGCCACTCAATTACTTGACCTTTTTACTTTTTGCCACAGTAGATCTTTGCTTCCAGAGAGGAGAGCTTCGTACCAAGTTGCTGGGGTTTTTGCAGCTGCCGAGCTATTAGTTGTGTGCCTTCTCTGAAGCCCCACAAGCTCTGGCACCTGGTCACACAACCCAGCACTTCCACCCAAGACAGCAATCCAGATGCAAGCAGGTTAATGCAAGAGCAATTACCCACTGAATGGTCACTTGGTCCTCCTACTATCTGCAGGCCAGGAGCTCTGAAGCAACTGCACAGTGGCTGCAGGGTGGCTGTACCTCTTCCACTTCTTGCAGGGGGCAGGGGTTGGACCCACTCCTCTGTCCCTCCCAGTTCAAACTGAGGTTCATACTGACATTTTCCTTTGTTTTTGACACTTATGGGTTGATAATTCCAGAAACCACCACAGCTGCTGGTGATTCACTCTCCTGAAGTAAGCTCCAGCTGCTGCTGATTGGGGCCACCCCGAGGCTAAAACCACAGGCTCATATGGGGCTGGGCTCAGCTCCCAGCATGCTGTGATGGACTCTTACTGTAGGCCTGCCAGGCTGCCTTCAGCAGGAGATTTGTTTCTCTCTGTCACTTTGTGGGTTCTATAGCTCTAATGTTTGTTTAGGGTCATATTTTATAGGTATTTGAGGTGATTATGGTGGGAGCTCAGGAGTTTTCCTGCTTCTATGGCACCATCTTGGTTCCGCCCCAGCATTTTCTTTTAATGCTATTTTTTTTTTTGCTTTTCTTATTCTAGCTTGTCCTTCACTTCTATTTAATTGCATTCCCAGTCTATTATTCTTTATTCTGTTTTCTTTGATGAGGATTGTCATTGCAGATTCAAGTTTTTCTATTTTGTTCATTATTTTACCCAGGTAGGACATAAAATTCTGCTATTATAATTTTCATTTCTCTTTTAACCCACTCAGGAACAATATGTTGTTTTCCTATGTCCTCAAATTCCACAGGGTTCTTTGTTTCATCAATTGTTGTAACAATTTACTTTATTTTCCAGTATTTCTGAACTTCTTCTAGATTTCTGAACTTCTTCCTGAACTTTTTCTAGTACCTTCAGTCTTCTCTGCCACCCCCCCCCCCTATTTTTCCTAATCACTATCAGTACCCTTCTCCTCTGGTTGCGTTGTCTTTGTGGGCTGAATCCTAAAGAGTCCCTGCCTCTGCCCACATGGGGTAATTCATGATTCATCAGTCTAGGTGACCCAAGTGATTTTTGAGTGGTCAAAACTGGCCCCAGTTTACATACATACATACATACACACACACACACACACACACACACACACAGTGTCCTTACCTGGTATTCTCCCTGTGTCTCAGTTTTCTGACCTGACATGAGCAGTTCTGAAACTGTTCCCCACCTCCACCCCTCCATGCCTGGGATGGCTATTTATGAGATTTGTAGCATTGACATTCTCAGATTACAGCCCCTGACAGGTTTTTGCTCCTGAAGGGCAGTGGCCAAATTGACTTCAGGAGGCCTGAGCAAACTTCTACCTCCTGGAGCTGGGGTCACCACAACACTGGAAGAAGAGAATTGGGAAGGAAGGGCCAGTTTTTATGTAAGACTAAAACATATTGTCCTTGGGTCTGCTGATGCAGCTTCATTGCTAATAGTGTGGGAGATTGGGGAGGGGAATTGAGTAATCCAAGAGTAACAGGCCCTATGTTTTAGAGGACCTTTTACCTTCTTTTGGAGTAATATCATAAAGATAGGAGACATCAACTCTCTGGATATATGCTGGAATTCTCTTTTTTATTTGCCTTATTGATAAAGAGAGAAGAACTAACAAGTGGGAACTTTACTATAGATCTGCCTCTTTCCAAAAAGGAATTGATTCCTGGGGTGGAAATGATGGTAATCTTGAGGAACAGTGACCATTCAGTCTCAGAATTTGTGATAATGATGGAGAGCAAAGCTGCAAAAATCTAAGAAGTATTATGATAATATAGGATTTCAAAGAACAAAGAGAAAGTTTTACATTCATTTGATCTAATGTTAGGGTTTATAAACAATATAAAAGTATATAGACTTTAATCACACATACAAGAAGGTTAAAGAAGGTATATATGCATTCGCTTCACTGCCACACCAACCTTGTCTGGCCTAGGGGGGTCATACCCATAAGCAGGCCTCAGAAGGTCAACTTTATCGAAAATAAAATAACCCTACTATTGAATTGCCCACAAATGTTAAGGGCTATGCAGCTATATTTTAGAATAGGTAAAAAGAGATAGATGTCCTCATCTGGGGTAAACAGAACCAATCTACTTTGAAATTTACCAATTGTGAGCTGGTAAGACAAGTATAAACACAGAGAATGTTTTTTTTTCTTTTTTTAAATAAGGAGATGCACTCACAGATATTCATTAGTTGGGTAATGAAAGAGATCCTGAATTTAAGAAGGGGAGGGAGTGAGGGAGAGGATGAAGGTAAAGGAGAAGGGGAAAGGGAGAAAGAGAGAGAGAGAGAGAGAGAGAGAGAGAGAGAGAGAGAGAGAGAGAAGCACATGGTAAAGGAGAGGAGAAGGGGAAAAAACCTAGAGACTGATTAATTTAACCACTAGTCATCATTGCTGGCTACTAGCCTGATCCATTTCATCAAAAGGGACCAGGCCCTCAGAATGCCCATATTAACTCTAATGGTTATGTACTCTGCCCTACTTAGGGGAAATATTAGAGAAAAGCCAAGCTCTCTATTGTTTTCAGGGCCTAGATAGCTTTCTAATTATTATCTATATGTTTCATTTATTTTATTAAACATATCCCAGTTACACGTAAAAACCCATCATTTTTTAAAAATTGAGTTCCAAATTTTCCTCTTCCTCACTCCCACAACACCTTTGACTAGGCAAACAAGTGTATATGAAGTATACATGGGAAGTCATGCAAAATATATTTCTACATTAGCCATGTTGCAAAAGAAAACACAGACAAAAAAAAAGAAAAAATAAATAAATGTGCTTCAATCTACTTTTAGAGTTCATCGGTACTCTCTCTCTGAAGGTGGATAGAATTTTTCATTATGCATCCTTTGGAATCATCTCAGATCATTTTCTTAATCAAAGTACTCATGCTTGATCATCTTTATATTATATAATATTGCTGTTTCTGTATACAATGTTCTTCTAGCTCTAGTCACTTGACTTTACATCAGTTCATATAAGTCTTCTCAGGTTTTTCCTAAATGATCTTGATCATTTTTTATACCATAACTTGTAAGTGTATACTACAAATTGTTCAGCTATTCCCCAATTGATGGGCATCGCTTCAATTTCTTATTGCAACAACACAAAGAACTGCTATAAATATTTTTGTAAAAATAGGTCCTTTTTCATTTTCTTTGATCTTTTGGGGATGCTCACCTAGTTGTGGTATTGCTGGTTCAATGAGTAAGCACAGTTTGAGGGTGCTTTGGGAATAGTTCCAAATTGTCATTCAGAATGTTTGGACTAGTTCAAAACTTCACCAACAGGACATTAGTATACCCACTTTCAACAACCCTTCCAGTATTTGTCATTTTCCTTTTCAGGATTGTGACCCAATCAGATATAATTGTTTTAATTTAATTTTCTAATTAGTAGTTATGATTACCTTTTATTGACTCTGTCACTCCAGAATTTGATTTAAGGAATTATTTCAAAGTTATTTTTAGAGGAACATTGGAAGAGCTTGACTGAGTGCTTCCCCTACTCTAATATCTTAGCTCTACCCCCAACCTTCTACTTTTATCTAAAAAGAAGCAGGTTTGCTGTAAATTTACCTAATCAGAATCAGTTCAAAGCTTCTAACAATTGGAAACTTTGACACTGAGCCTTAATCATGTGTTCTTCTCCTAATGGGATCAAGTGCACCATGCAAATAGATAAGCATGTTTGGATACTATATTCAATTATCAGTGTTTTATTCTTTTGAGATTAAATCAATTAAAAGAATAAAGTTACAATTCTAGTTCTTTTAGTGTGTCTTAGGATCATAGTTTTTACCATTAGAAGATACTTTTTGAGATCACTTAGTCCCAAGGATGAATTGAATCTAGCTTAAACTCTCTCTCAAGAACTGATTGTTAAGTTTCAGTGTTAGCATTTACAACCCATAAATTGGCAAATGCTACAAGTCAGGGCTTGATTTTTTTTTCTTTTGATTATCTATATTTAAGAATGTGATGATGAAAATGTTAATAATACAGGTTAAACTGAAGCATATGTAATGTGTGCATTTTTTCCCAGACAGAATGTTGTTAAACATTTACCAGCACACCCATTTATACCACCCTTCTTATTTTTAGAGACAGAAAAGATGAGGTCCAGTGAGATTGAATGATTTGCCCATGATCACTCAGATAATAAATGTCAGAGTTAGGACTTGAACCTAACTCTTTTTTTTTTTTTTGCTTTTTGGAGGGCAAATGGGGAACCCAGCTCTTTTTAAAGTCAAATTGTTCTGCTTTTACCTCCACACAACATTACCTCTTAGTTTAATAGTCTGTGTTGCCCCTCTGTAGAGTTTTTCTTTTTTCTTTTCCTCCCAAAAGCACTGGAAGAATGATTTAAGGACAATAGAAGCGTTTCTAAATACAGAGCTGTGTATATACTGTAGCTATGCCAATTAGCTCAAAGACTGGGAAACTAGACTGCAAGGAAAAATTCACTTTATTGACAACTGAAGTAATAAGCATCACCTCTGCTCTCTGCCACATTTTATCAGACACCTGTCATTTACTGCCTTAGGATGCCTTGGTTGCTGAGAAACAGGGGCGGCAAGGGTTTGCAAAACCTTGCAGAGGGGAAACATCTTTGAAGGCTGTGGGATCTTTGAAGCCCAGCTGCAAGAGAGATATCAGGACAGAAGGCCAGTAATACTTGCAGCTGTAAAAGAATGGTTTTGGGGGCAGCAAGGAAATATGAAAAGATTATTGATGCAGCATAACATTCCAGCTGATGTGTCAATGGCAAGAAAAGATACGAGGGCAGAAGGGGATTTGAAAAGGCAACTTTTACAGTCAGATAAAAAAGGGAGAGACTAACGTTGTCTAAGTGTTAGCAGAGGGGAAAAAATAGGCCCACTGAAAGCCTTTAGATGTGTTGGTAAATCATTATTTTTTCACATGTCAGTTTAGGTTTAGCTCAAAAAAAGCTTAACACACCCCAGAGAAGTTTGTGACAGCTTAAGAACTTTTTAGGATGTGACAAAACTTCTGCCTTTTGCACATCCTAGGTTGAAACAGTGTCATGTTGTCTCACTGGAATTGCAGCAGACAGTAGGCAAAGATGGGGACGACTTACCCTGGGACCCTCCTTGGGGCCAAGCCAGCTCCTGAGATTAGGTCCCTTTCCAACAAAGAGAAGCACATTGCTGTACATTTCCTCACTTTAGACTGAAAAAAGAGTCTGTCAAGTAGGCTATTCTTTTGCTTGCTTGTTTTTGGAGGTGAGACAGAAGAGGAGCTAAAAATGTTTCAATGATTTGATTTTGAAGATTTACATGTCCTTGAACTTTCTACTCTCTGCTATGGTTGGATCCAGGAGTGCTTCTGTATTGAGTAAGAAGTCATTCTTACAATACTTCCAGCCAGGATAAGAAAGAAAAATGACTAGAATTCTTGAGGGCAAAATTCATCCTTACAAGATTTCTAGCCTGATGCATTTTAGACAGATAGGAAGGCTATGCTTCTGCATTCTAAATACTTCCTGAAAAGCAGGCCCAGAACAATTCAGTTCCTTGGAATCCAAAGAAAAAGCAGTTTTTCAGGGGGGCATTTTCACAGGAACTGGTTTTTTAAAAAAGATGCGCAGGAATGAATAGGAAGGGTTTGAAATAATCCAGTTGATTTTTTACTGGAGACTCTTGTGCCCACCACCCTTTACAATTCTTTAGGCCCAAGAAAAATGGATGGAGCAAATTTTATAGGTCTCTGGCTAACTGGTCTGTGCTCTGTAAACAAACCCACATCCTGACCAAAACAGGCAGCAGCTCACTGATGAAATGGAATTATCATCAGTGTCTCTGTGATATTGTTGTGGTTGGTACTGGGATTTTAAGCGAGTCCTTTGTTCATTTCAGGAGTTCAAATAATAGATTCAGGATATCTTAATTCCACACAATATTTCATGGAAATGCTTTCAGCCTCTTGGGGACTTTGCAGCTGAAGACCATTTACAGCTCCTCGGCAAAGGGCTCTGGAGACACACATATGCTGACTTATAAACAAGACCTTGCAAAGAGCAGCTGCACTCATACCCATATATAAGCCACCATTCTCATCCCCACTCAGAGGTGTGGTCCACACTAGCTAAACTAGCAGGTGGGGATTTCAGCTGCTACTTATTATGTTGAGTAGTCTTCCCAGTCTTTCTACAGAGTTATTATCATAAAGTGGTGGCTATGTGTGTATATCAATCAATCAATCAATCATAATTTATCATGTCTACTATGTACTCACCCCTAGGTGCTAGGACAGAAAGACCAAAATGAAACAGATACTGCCCTCAGAAGTTTACATTCTAACTGAGGAGGGGAGAGGAAAATAGCGTCAGAAGTTCGGGGGTGTGTGTGTGGGGGGGGGTGGGGGGTGTGGGGTGTGTGTGTGTGTGTGGTAATGGGGAGTGGAAGAGGCATTAGCAAATAGAGAAATCAGGGAAGGTTTCACGCAGGAGTAGCTAAATCTTTAAAGAAACTAAGGCTTCTAAGGTGTGAAGGTGAGTAAAGGGTTCATTTCAGACATGGGAGATAGGCAGTACAAGGTTTGAAAATTGGAGACAAAGCTGTGTCTTTGAGGAAAAAAATCTTTAACTTTAAGTGTTGGTTGGTGGTAGGACATGGTGCTTGGACCATGGAAAGTGTGAATGTATAGAGAATAGTCGTATAACAAGGCTTGAAAAGTAAGTTTGAGTTAGGTTATGAAAGACTTTAAATGCCAGAGCAGTTTATTTGACTCTTGAGGTTATAGGGAATCACTGGAATTTATTTGAGTAAGGAAATGATATGGTGAGACCTTAGCTTTGGGGAAATTACTTTGACAGATATATGGAGGACTGATTAGAGAGGTCGGAGAAACCTGAGGCAAGGAGAAATGGTATCCAGGACCTCTCTATGCATTATCTGATGGCTGACCTAATTCTGCCCTTATGTGTTAGTGTGTTTCCTCTGGTTCAGTGCCTGAGGCATTGCTCTGAAGACAGATTTTACTTCCTGTGTGCCCAGGAAAATGAGTTTCCCTAGTGGGGGAGCCATTAATTTTCAGGAGGCTGGTCAAAGCTAGTCAGGCTGCTAGGGGCAGAATCAATGCATGAAAACTGGCCCTAGACTTGTCTAGCTAGATTTGTGTCTGATCATGTACTTCTAAATCCAACTACCCCCATATCTAATAATAAATCATAAAGCAATAGTCTTACAAAAACTAACTTCAGTGTCCTAAAGTTGCTTTGATTCAGAAACTCATGTAGTCATAAACTGTCAGGGAAGAAACCCAATTTTCAGCAGAATATAATTTAAGAGAGAGAACAAAATCCTGATATATCAACTTCCATTTCTGTTTATGCACCTACAAAATCATCAAGTTAATGTCTCTATATAAAACTGTAATAGAATATCTACTCATCTAGCTGCTAATAATCTCAGCTACTAATAGTTCTTGCTGCAACATTTGGCACACATTAATTTATTTTTAAAACCAATGGCTACTACTCATATAAGTTTGGAAACATTAAAAGACTGAAGGCATAGCAATTGAGCTGACGACATGACAATTTCGTATCACAGGTTTAGCTATGATTGGAGAGAGTCTCAGACATTAAAGCTAAAAGCTGCATTAAAACTTTTGGAACACCTTGTATTTAAAATGTGCTATGAAATTTATACAAATGATTAGAAAATGTACATTGCTTCTTATACTGTGGTGCAAGACCCCACACCCAGAGTTTAAAAAGTGCTAAAGTGGTCAGAATGGAAAAAAGTTTGCAAAGCCCTGGACAGTAGGAAAAATCCTATATTTGAACTGAGAAGTCATGGGCTCAAATGCTGGCTTTGTTCCTTAGTATCCTATATGACAGGCAACTAGGTGGCACAGTGAATAGAATTCCAGGCCTGGAGTCAGGAAGACTCATCTTCCTGAATTCAAATCTGTCCTCAGACATTCACTAGTGTCTGTGATTCACTAGCTGTGTGATCCTGGGCAAGTCATTTAATCCCATTTGCCTCAGTTTCCTAATCCTTAAAATGAACTGGAGAAGGAAATGGAAAACCACTCCAGTATCTTTGCTAAGAAAACCTCAAATGGGGTCATGAAAACTCAGACACGACTGAAACATCTGAACAACAAAATTCTGTGCAACATTTTACAAGGCACTCCAACCCATTCAGGTCTCACTTACTTCATCTTTAAAATGAGAGGAGTGAACTAAATGATCTCCAAGGTCTCTTTTAGATCTGAATCTATGATCCTCTCATGATTCTATGTACAGAACAGAGTGCTTCTCTCTATAGAGTTAAATAAAGACATATGAGTTTCCATTATAGTCCTTTGGGGTGTTTCTGTCATCATTTGAGAATCTGGTATGTGTCCTAAAAGGAATTTCATAGCTTCTCCTCCAGATAATGCCTTTTGCTGCTGGTTGATTTATGGTACTATTTGCTTAGGTAGAAAAATCATAGATTCATAGAGGCATAGAGCTAGAAGGAACTCAGATGTCACCTAGACCCATTCTCACCCAAAAGCAAGATTCCCACCTATGACATCCTTGACCAAAGTTTCCATAGGAAATTAGACATGGGTGATATGTTCTTAGCCCCAACTCATCCAATCAGATCCATATAGGGCTCAGTAGCTACTCAGCATCTAATGAATCTAGTGGCACAGAGACATTGCTAATTTCTCCTAATGGTGCCATTTATGCTTGAACTTTGAGGCACCTACTGACCTGGCTACAGGTAAACAAGACACTAAAAGAGGGTGAAGAAAATATAGATATAACTCACTCTCCTAGCTGCCTTCCATGAAGGTCAACATACCATCAGAGCACATTAACACAAAGGGGAAGTCACCATCAACCAGTGACCTCTGCAACCTGAGGCAACCAGAATGATCCCTCCCTCTTCTTCCAGATTTTATAAACATAGGATAATGAGAACATAGATTTAGAGCCAGAGAAGAACTGAGGTCATCTAGTCCAACTGTATCATGTTACAAATGAGTCAACAGGCCCAGAGAAAGTTAAAAAGACTCTCCAGAGATTGTGCAGTTTGCAAGTGACTGAGCCAGAATGTGAGCCCATTCCTACATCTCTAAATGCAGTGATCTTTCCTTAGCACCACTATTCTACTTTCTCTACTAGGAAAGAAAGTGACATCACCTTGGTTCCTTTCCACCCTCCTGACCCACCAAGAATCATTCTGCATATGCTAATTGTTGAGATGCTGGCTTTAGTCATCAGTCATGCCAGTATTTCTAGAGCCTCGTAAATACCCTGTCTGAACACAAGTCCATGTGTGAGCAGAGACATCAAAGCCCTCTCCTAGTGAAATAGAAATAGCTGACATCTTTGTAGTGCTTTAAGGTTTGCAAAGCACTTCACATATAACAACCCTGGAAGGTAGGTACTACTATTGACCCAATTTTCCAAATGAGGAAACTGAGGCTGAGAGACATTAAATGACTTGTCCAGGGATCTGTAGCTAGTAAGAATCTGAGGCAGTATTGGAACTCAGGTCTGCCTAACTCCAAGACCAACATTCTATCTACTGTACCTCCTGACGAATTTCTTCATGTGCTGCTATTAATGAATACCCTCAGAATGGAGAACTAAGGACCCCTGGGAAAAAAAACATACCCATATTTATATACTAAGATAAATATTTATTTAAGCTAACAAAACAGAATAAAGGTATTTTGTCTTTTTTTTACCAGATAAAAGTAGATTTAAAAAAAAAATTAAGACTAATTAGAACAAGGTGGAGGCCATATTATTGGGTGAATGACTCAGCACCCTGACTTTTTAAATCAGCCAAATATTTTAAACCCACAACTATAGTAAAGCATTTAACACATTTGTAAGTTAAACATAAACAGGTGCTTTCATACTCTCCTAAATGTGATGGTACCAGAAAAAAAAAATAAACAACTTTCATATTACAGCTTCTCAAATCCAGGACATCACTTCCATTAAGCTATGGTACTTTGTTTGTTTTAAAGAAAACCAGTGGGTTCTTTTAATAATATTTTAAGAAAACATCTGGATGACAATATTTGACTGAATTAAATTTTTGACTATATATGCATAGGCCTAATTCTATGGCAGTCTTACTCTGATGCCTTATCATGGCCTGGGGGTGATCCTGAATTCTAAAAAGTTATTTTAGTAGAGTGCAAAGCTCTGGGGCATTCTGCCAAGCAGGAAAGGCTTTGATTATGGGCCTTATGGACCTGATAACATACAGTTCTGCCAGCTGAGGACCAAATATAAGAAGCTGAAACCTAGGGTGACCCTGAGGTAATGAATTTTTCATCCCAAGTACTGTCAAAACTCATCAACTAAGTTATAGAGGAGTTGTTAATTATGTTAGTGGAAAGCATATCCACACCACAGAAATCCCAGATGCTTAAACTGTGTATCTTGTAGTGAAGAAGTGAAAACATAGTTGAAATATTTTATTATTTTAAACAGTAAATATTTAAAATATTTTTAATTTTTTTTCTGAGGGGGAAAGGCAGGGCAATTGGGGTTACATGATTTGCCCAAGGTCACACAGCTAGTAAATGTGTCAAGTGTCTGAGGTTGGATTTGAATTCAGGTCCTCCTCTTAAGACTTTATGCACATGATTAATTTGCAATGGGTAGATGAGTCCATTTCTAGATTCGTGGTAACTGAATGACATTGGAAAGTTAATTCAATATTTCATGCTTTAATTATAAAATTGTTTTCTTAGGCATATAATGCTATTAAATATAACTTTGAACCACATGATACAATTTAATCACCATAAATTTTCCCTAATTATTCTAATAATGATATGCCTCTAGCTAGATTTCAGTTCATTTCTAAACTGTGGCAGAGGCAAAATAATAACTGGAGTTAAATGACTAAAACTAGAGCATATAAATTACATGCAGTAAAGCCCAAACAAAATTTAAGGCCTATAGCCATGAAGAATTGTAATGAAATGGTATGGGATTAACTGATAAAAAAGAAAGACAAAATACTTATTCAGAGGTCTACAATTTATTCAACTCATCAGGATACACTCCTCCAGCTAGACTTCTTCTGTATGCCCCAGAAACCCTTCATCTAGGAAGATGAATCAGTCTTGGATATCACACCTCCAAGTACCCCATAACCCTGTGGGCCCTCCTTCTGATTGTAGGACAGAGGGCTCCTCCCAGAACCTCTATTAAGAAGGGGGCCCAGGACAGCTATCTCCTCATTGTCCACCAGCCTTCACTAGTCTGACTAGTCATGCCCTCCGGCCCTATCAGCTTCCTTGTATATTGTCTTCCCCATGAAAATGTAAGCTCCATGAGAGCAGGGACTGCCATTCTTTTTGCCAGTGATTAGCACAGTGCCTGGCACATAGTGAGCTCTTAACAAATGCTTATTGACTGATTGAGTCCTCCATTTATACTCTTACTGAACTATGCCAGGTAAACAGAAGGCCTGGATGTCAAGACAGGATAGAACTACAGAGTTAGTTAGTCAAGGAATCAGGTGATATGATAGGCAGTGTTAGATGAGCTAACATAAACAAGGATGAAAAAAATAGACTGGGAGCGGAGTCAAGATGGCAGAGTAGAAACAAGACTTCTGCATGGGCTCCGGCTTCCACCTCCTCCAATTCATGTCAAAGGTGACTCTGAACAAACTTTGGAGCTACAGAACGCACAAAATGACATAGAGTATCTAACTTCCCTCTGAGGACAGCCCGGCAGGCCAGCAGGAAGCAGCCAGGGCAGCATGCTGGGAGCCAATTCCAGCCCCACACTACCCTGAGGTTTTAGCCTCAGGGCAGCCTGACCAGCCACCAGCTAGAGGGACTTCAGATCACCAATAGCTGTGGCAGTTTCCAGAATTATCAACACATAGATGCTTAGGACAAAGTGAGAGGTAAGTGCAGTGTGGACTTTGGGATCCAGTAGTTTGGGATTGTGGTCTGGCCTTTATCCCCTGGAGGGAGAAGCCACTAAGGTACCACCACTGTGCAGTTGCAGCCGCATGGCTGCTTCAGATCTTCTGGCCTACAGATTGTAGTGGGACCAAGCAACCAATCTTAAAGGTAATCACTCTTGCTTTAACCTACTTGGATCTGGATTGCTGTCTATGGTGGAGGTCCTAGGGTGTGTGAACAGCTTGCCAGAGCGTGTTGAGGCTTCAGAGAGGGTACCCAACTAATACCTTCGGCTGCTGAGAAAACCCCAGTGATTGGGACTAAGCTTCCCTGTCTAGCAGCACAGTCCTTCTGTTGCAAAAAGCTCAAAAGTCAAGTAATTGAGTGGCAACATGAACAAGCAAAGGAAGAAAGCAAACACAGCAACCCAACTTTACACTCCTAATTTGGGGACAAAAAGTATCAAAGCATGGAACAGGAGGAAGACAACAACGTCAGAACTCCTGCACCAAAAGTGTCCAAGAAAAATATGAGCTGGTCACAGGTCATAGAGGACCTTAAGAAGGATTTTGAAAACCAAATAAGAGAAGTGGAGGAAAAATTGGGAAGAGAAATGAGAACAATGCAAGAAAATTATGAAATGAGAGTCAACAGCCTGACTGAGGAAAATAACACCTTAAAAAACAGATTAACTCAAAAGGCAAAAGAGGCCCAAAAAGCCAATGAGGAGAAGAATACCTTAAAAAGCCCAATTTGCAGATGGAAAATGATTCTCAAAAGCTCACTGAAGAGAATCATTCCTTCAGAATTAGATTGGAGCAAATGGAAGCTAGGGACTTTATAAGAAATCAAGATAGTATTAAACAGATCCAAATAAATAAAAAAAAAATAGAAGGCAATGTGAAATATCTCATTGGGAAAACCACTGACTTGGAAAATAAATCCAGGAGAGATAATTTAAAAATTATTGGACTACCTGAAAGCCATGATCAAAAAAAGAACCCAGAAATCATCCTTCAAGAAATTCTCAAGGAAAATTGCCCTGATGTTTTAGAACCAGAGGCCAAAATAGAGATTGAAAGAATCCACCAAACACCTCCTGAAAAAGATCCCAAAAAGAAAACTCCTAGAAATATTATAGCCATGTTCCAGAATTCCCAGATCAAGGAGAAAATATTAGCAGCCGCAAGGAAGAAACAATTTGAATATTGTGGAAACACAATCAAGATAACACAGGATCTGGTAGCTTCTACACTGAGGGATCGAAGGGCTTGGAATGTGATATTCCAGAGTTCAAAGGAGCTGGGATTAAAACCAAGAATCACCTACCCAGAAAAACTGAGTATAATGTTTCAGGGGAAAATATAGTCATTAAATAGAATAGAGGACTTTCAAGCATTCTTGATGAAAAAAACCAGAGTTGAAAAGAAAATTTGACATTCAGATACAAGAAGCAAGAGAAGCATGAGAAGGTAAACAGGGAAAAGAAAACATAAGGAACTTATCAAAGTTGAACTATTTACATTCCTACATGGAAAAATTATAATTGTAACTTATGAAACTTTTCTCAGTATGAGAATAGTTGAAGGGAATGGAAATGTGTGTGTGTGTGTGTGTGTGTGTGTGTGTGTATGGATACAGGTATACATAGATAGAGGGCACAGGACCAATTTAATAGGTAGAGATGATACTTAAAAGGTGAAATTAAGATGTGAGAGAGGAATACAATGAGAGGAAATGGGGAGAGACAGAATGGGGTAAACCATTTCATATAAAAGAGGCAAGGGAAAATGGTTAAAATGGAGGGAAGAACAAGAAGGCAAAAGGGAATCAGTCAACCTTATCCTCATTGAATTTGGCTTAGGGAGGGAATGCCATACACATTAAATAGAATATCTTATTCTAGAGGATAGTAGAGGGGAAGGGGATGAGAGGGGGAATGATGAAAGGGAGGGCAGGCTGGGGGTAGAAGGAAGTTGGAAGCACCTACTTCTGAAAAGGGACAGGATCAAAGTAGAGAACAGAACAAGTCAGGGATGAGATAGGATGGAGGGAAATATCATCAGTCTTTTACAACATATCCACTATGGAAATGTTTTGCATAGTTACCCATTACAACCTATATTGAATTGCTTATCTTCTCAGTAAGGGTGGGTGACAAGGGAGGAAGGGAATGAATTTGGAATTCTAAGCTTTAAAATCAAATGTGTAAATATATATGTTTGTGTGTGTGTGTGTGTGTGTGTACTATTATTAAAATTACTTTACATTTAACTGGGGAATAACATATTCAGGCACTAGGGCATGGAGATCCACCATGCCCTACTGGAAAATCAGAGGGGGGATAGGGGAAGATATGGGAGAGAGCAGATTGCAGAAGGGGATATCCAATGGGATCGCTGTTTTGGGGTGGTGGGTAGGGGAAAACGGGGAGAAAATTTGTAAATCATTATCTTGTGGAAATGAGTGATGTAAACTAGAAGTTAATAAAGCATTTGATTTTTAAAAATAGACTGGAGAGAGATAGGAGATTAAGTCAGACTCACAGTTTCTACAAGTCTCAAGATAATTATAGAAGAGTTGAGAATAGGTCAGTCAGTCAATAAACATTTACCAAATACCTACTAGGTACCAGAGGCTGTGCTAAGCATTGAGGATCCAAAAAGAAGCAAAAGACAGTCTCTGTTCTCAAGGAACTCAGAATGATCAGGAATGCGTGTGTATATGTCTGTGTGTCTGTCTATATGTGTCTGTGTGTGTCGTCTGTCTGTCTGTGTCTATGAAACTGTGATTTTATTGTTGTATGGTACTCCTGGTAAAGAAAGTTTCAGTGTTGGTCAGGACTTGCTTTGAAACTTATCTATAGCCTTTGGAGTTTCCTGGGCGCTTTGAGCCATTAAGCAACATTCCCAGGGTCACGGAGTCAGTATTCCTCCAAGGTAGAATTCGAACCCAAGTTTTTCCAGCTAAAATTTGGTCCCTATATCCAGGGAGCTGCATTGCCTCTTTTGGATGGCCTATCCAAAGCAATTCCAGGGTGCTAAGTCATGAAGCTCTGTGATTTCATAGGACCACAGATCTATTGCAAGAATGCACCTGAGACTCCATTTACTCCAACCTCTTAATGTTATAGATGAGAAAATGGAGTCCCAGAAAGGTTAAGTGAAGGTTAAGATCACACAGGTAATAAAGAGTGCTCAAAGTTTGAATTCTAGTCCTGTGCTCTTAAATGGGCAGTTAGGTGGTACACTAGGTAGAGTGTCAGACTTGAAGGCAACAAGCCTGAGTTCAAATCTGGTCTTAAGACACTTACTAGCTGTGTGACCCTGCACACCTTTTTGCCTCATTTTTCTCATCTGTAAAATGAACTGGAGAAGGAAGTGGAAAACCAATCCAGTATCTTTGTCAAGAAAACCCTAAATAGGATCACAGAGAGTTGGACACAACTGAACAACAAACATTAGTGATCATTGATTTCCTTTCTTAAAGCTTACAATATAGCAAGGACCTATGATTTCATCTCTATGAGAGCTTCCTTCACAAAAAAACAGATAGCACTTAATAGTCTCAGAAAATTTCCTGAGAATCAGAGAGTTTAAGTGATTTGTCCATGGTCACACAACTTGTAAATGTCAGATGTGGTTTGTAGACCTAAGCTTTCCTCATTCCAAGTCCAGGAAGTAATATACTATGCCATGTTCTCTCTCAAGTGTTCACAAACCATCTATTTAATATGTTCCAAAATTTTTCTAAGAATAAAACTTGTATTAAGGCTAGTGTATTTGGAGGACCATTATTCTTCCCTTTTTCAAAAGTCAGACATTTGCTCATATCCAGTTTTTCTAAGTTATACTTCCCAATTTCCACAATATTTCAAATGCCAAAATGATTCAGTAAGCATGTCTGCAAGTTATTTTAATATACTTCTATGTACTTATTTTATTATGAATGATCTGAGCACTTGACTTCAGATTTCCTGAGCCTGCAACTGATGACACATCCTCTAGAAAGTGTGAGTTGAGAAATCCTGGAGGAATTATAGTTAATAATCCGTTGCCTGCTAGAGGAAAGACTCAAGCTGTATATGTCTTAAAGCTTCAGGGTCCTCATTAATCTATCATGTCTGAGGGTAGGAGAGTGAGACTTCAGGAACCTAGAAAAGCAAAAATATCATAACCACTAGATAGACATTAAAGCATTTTATTATGCATCATATTCTCTAGTTAATAAGTACTTTTATCTACTTCTTAATTCTATATTTAGAATAAAAACACTAAATATAACATTCCAATATGTGTGAATGGCTTGGGAAGTACCAACTTTATTGTGCCAAAGTCACATGATTAGCTCTCTAAAATTCAAAAGGAGGAAGGGTTATCTAGCAGATGGGGAATCAGAGCTAGTTTTGATCAGGGAGGTTCACAAATCCATTGTACCCTAAACTGTGGGTAGAAACACCTTATAGAAGCAAGCAGAGTCAAGGAGTCAAATGTGGCTGGCTTCAGCAACCACAGAGAACATTGTAATGAACCAGACCTTTTACCCCCGTGGGACAGGTACAAATCTCTAGGTTAACCATGGGAATTACTGGTGAGTGGCTGTTATTTCCACCTGGTGGTAAAATCTGCATGAGGATAATCTTATTCCCTACTATAGCATAAACTTTTAGGAGTCCATCTCTGCATCTTGTTTCATTTTTGTGTCTTCAACATCTTGTAGAATACCTTATAATTAGGAGATATGTAACAAATGATTGATGAAGTAAATTAAATTCATTTAATTACTTACCTTATCTGTCTCTGTGTTTGGTCCAGTGTCTTATACATAATTGGCACTTCATAAATGTTTACTGAATTGTTTAACTGAATCTTGAGGGACCCTTACTAAACACAGCCTGCCCCTATCACTCTTTATTTCTTTAGAGATCGTCTTTCTCATCACTTATAATTATTGACCGTTTCTTGTGTGAAGGTTTCAGACAGGGAGTGCAGATTCTGACACTGATCCTAGCAAGGTATAGCTGTAGCTGACAAGTGGAGAAATTAAGAATGGACTAAATGCCAACCACAAAAGCAGATAGAAGCAAGTGAAGGATTATGGGGACAAGCAGATCACTTGCACTTCTAGCAAAAGGAATCTGCATTGCCCGGATCAGGGGATATGCTAGGGGTGTAGGTTGAAGTAGCCCACTGACTGATAGGCATCTTCATCAGGATAGATGCAGCTTATTGCCAAGCACCGTCCAGCAAGTCCAGCTATTTCATAGGATTGAATGGCCAACAACAGAAGCTTTGAATTAGTACCAAGATAACTGGCTTCTGTGCTCCAGAGAAGAACATTTACTGCGTGACTGGAAACAGCAATGAACTTCAAAATGATTTACTCAAAAGATACATAAGTATAACCAATGAGTCAGGGAACAAAGCCAAATGAAGGAAATGAGGAAAAATAAATCTAGAGAAATGACTTCCCAATGTTACCCAAAACATCAAATGTTTCAAAGACAAAGGAAAGACTAGAAAGGATTTGGAGAATTTACTTTTGACTGGAAGAAAAAAAAGAAAAAGAAAGACTCCAAATTGGATCTGAAGGTTCTAGGGAAGAAAAGGACAAAGATTAAATCTGATTTCTTTCTCTAATCCTTCTTCTCGTTCTTTACAGTCCCCTCAGAGCATTAGTTTAGATGCAATGGCATACTGTGACTAAAAACCTTTCCTCTGAGAAGTCACAAATTATTTCTCTCCATTTTTGTGATTTTTTTAATGCCACCAGCATCAAATTGGTAATTATTTCTAACAGCACACCTGAGGAGAGATGTGAAAAGACACATGTTAATTAGGTTTTAAACAAGCTGATTGGCTATGAAATAAAAAAGTTGGCTTACAAATTTATACTGATTTTCTCCATATCTTTTTTGAATGAAACAGGAGACTGCAATGAGGATTGCTACATCAAAGCCTTAAGAAATCAGTGACAAGGCACCCTGAAGAAGCACAGGGCAAATGATATCAATATATATATGGATTGCCTCATTTACAAATGGAAGACCATCTGTATGAGACATTGATCCATCCCATTCAGACTATGCAAGGTTCAAAAATGAATCTGACAAAGGCTGCAAGAAAACAGACTCTCATCACAGTTCTTTGTTTAAAGGCAGTCATTAGCGTAAATTAAGGAGAAAGGGCAGTGTTTCTGCACAGGATGCCTCATTGGTGGTTGAGAATAACGGACCTGATCTTATTACATAATCAGTTGGCATCTTGGACATGGGCTGGGGAGCTATAAATGAAGGCCTTAACAGCCAGAATTGTCTCACTACTCTACTAATACAGTTCTCTCCCACAGCAGGAGTCAACAGAAGCCTGCAATTGAATAGGCAGTCATAATGATGGTAATGACTGTGTGTTTATAAGTGCTTAAGTATTCAAGTCATTTTTAAAGGCTTAAGAAAAATGAGCAAAATTTTTAAGAGAAATACAATTTCTCTAAATATAGCAATACACTTACACTTGTAAGTTGCTTATAGATTTCCTCTTAGTGTTAGAATGTATATAACTGCAGTTTCTAACTTTGCAAACTTTCAGGAAACCTGATTTTCTGTCTTAGATACACTTTGGGCAAATCATTGTTGGGTTATTTCTGTGGCAATGATCCCATGAGGTCTCAGATACTGTCAGAACGTACAGACCAGGAACATTTTCTGAATACATGAAGGGAATAAAACATCATTTTGTCCTTGGTCTAGAGCAGTTTTTTTATGATTTGGATGGCTTCCTTACTTCTCTCCACCCAGGTGTGCCTCATTTTAAGAAAGAACCACACATCAAAGTTCCAAATTTACTACACAGTTAGAAGGAGATTATTTGGAACACAAAAGGATAACTCACCTTTGTAGTGGGGGCCAAGGAAGGATAAAAAGATTTTGACCCAGATGAGTACTAAATCAGTCATGAGTTCTGTTCATTTAGGTATAGCATGGCATAGCCACAGGAAGATCCTCTGGATAGAAGATTTCAAAGAAAGAAATTTTCTGTATTAGCATGTGCACATAGAGAGGTACATTGTGTTATTTTTTCTTGCTTGTTAAATCTCCAATGGCATATCTATCCATATATGTATATACACATATATAAATGATCTATTTGAATATGTATTTTATCATTTATTGTGTTCTCTATATGAATAGAGAGATGGATTCTTCTGTATACATATGTATTTATCTCCACACGCATGCTTATGAGATCTACATATCCAACTCCCATCTCTCTCCTGAACTCCAGTCCTAAATTGCCAACTGCCCTTTGGACATTTCAAGTTGGATGTCACATTGTATATCTCAAATTCAGCATGTTCAAAATGGAAATCAGTATCTTCCCATCAAAACCTCTTCCAAATTCCCCAATTACTCTAGGGACCACTATTCTTCCAGTCACTCAGGTTCACAACCTCATTGTCATTCTCTAGAGATGTTATAGCACTTCTTATTTTCCTTAGAAGCTTTCTTATATCAATTCCTTCCCTACACTCACAAGTTCCTTATAGAACTACATATGTGTGTGTATAGTAGATAAACAGTCACCTGGAAGACCATGATTTCCCCACCACAACCACCATATGTCTTATTTAATTTCCAAGAATAAACACAAGCCAGGGTACCCCCCTCCTTGTCTCTTTGACCAGTTATAATTCCCACAGACATTGAGGCATAAACCTAGAACAGCAGGTAAAAAAGTAGTGCCTTTTTCACTCATTAATTAAAATACTGGAAAGTTCAAAACAGAGACTAAGAAATATGAGACTAAAGATAATATCCTCTCTCCACCTTTCCTCCCCAAAATAAGGAGGAAGGAAGAAAAGAAGGGAAGAAGGAGGGAAGGAAGGAAAGAAGGGAGAGAGAGAGAGAGGAGGAAAGAAGTGAGGAAGGGAAGAAAGAATCACTTATTAAGTACCTACCATGTGTCAAGCACTAGGTAAAAGTTTGAAAATATTATATCACTTAATCCTCACAACAATCCTAGAAAGTAGTTCAAGTATTTATTCTCATTTTATAGTTGAGTTAACTGAGGCAAACAAAGGTTAAGTAACTTCTTCACAGTTATGTAGCTAGCTAGTATAGGCACAAAGACTGACATTGTAGACAACAATGCCTTTCCTCACTTTAGTAGTATTCAAAGACAGAGAAGTCATAAAAATAATGGGGGGAACAGGGATAACACAGATTTAGGGCAAAAGGCATCTGTGCCTTTAATGAAGGACTGACTGACTGTGGAGCCCATACCATTGATACGATACTGTATTAAAGTAACTCAGGGACCTGTAAGTATATTTGCAGTTCCATTTCCATGATGAATGAAACATTATTTTTCACTGATGTACACATTAGAGATGAGAAGTACTAATTGCCCTCTCATAACCTTGGCAAAGACCAACCATAAGGGCTACACTCAGTGCAATAGATTTTTTGTCAAACTGATACAACTATTTGAAGGTATTAATCATGATGTCTCTGTAGAAGTCAAGCATATTTTGAAGGGAATTTGATTTATAAATATCTATGGCATAAAGCAAGTTGAGTGTGTTGTCATATGGAAGAATATCCTGGTAGCTGTTTAATTCTGAACTTACTATCCCCTTATCAACTCCCTTCCAAAGTGATGTGTACAAAAGTGGTAGGTGTCCTTTGTTGGAATTCAGTGCCAATGCCAAAGAGTGTCAGCAGCAGGAAATATTTTGAGAAGAGATTGACTATTGTGGCTTCATGACTGCTAAGTTGGAAGGTGCTGTCCCCCTGAGTCTCTTCAATTTCTAAAGAATCCAAGGCTCAGAACAAATGTCACCATATTTGAGGCCTTGTAAAGGGCCATCTTCCCAGTCCATCAGGCTCATGACTTAGGATTCATCCTGAACTCCTGACTCACACCATATCCAATCTGTTGCCAAGGCCTGTCAGCTTCACCCTTGCAACATCTCTCAAATACACCCCCTTCTCCCCTTTGACATGTCCCTGCTCTAGTCCAGGCTCTCATCACCTCACATCTCTATTATTACAATAACCTGTTGGTGGGTCTGCATGCCTCAAGACTCTCCCCGTTCCAACCCATCCTGAATTCAGTCACTAAAGTGATTTTCCTTAAGCTCAAGTCCAATCTTGTCAATCAGCTCCAGTGGCTCTCTATTGCCTTCAAGATCAAATACAAAATGCTCTGTTTGGCATTCAAAGCCCTTCATAACTTATCCCCCTCCTACCTTTCTCCCACTTTACTCCAAAACATGTAGTCTTTGATCTAAGGACACTGACCTTTCCGGCATCTTTTACATTCAAACTAAAATCCCATATTTTAAAGGAAAAGTCTTCCCCAATGCCTTTTAATTCCATTGTCTTCCACATATTATTTGCCATTTATCCCATATACATTTTGCTTTCTATATATTTGTTTGCATGTTGTCTCCTCCAATAGATCGTTAACTCCTTGAGGTCAGGGTCTTTTGCCTCTTTTTGTTTCCCCGGGGGTTAGCATAGTGCCTAAAACATACAAGGCATTTGATAAATGTTTGGGGAATGACTGATAGAAGTGTGAACTGGACAGTTCAAGTTTAAACTGGTCTGGAAAAAATGCTTGTGGTGTTGTTGTTTGGTTTGATTCATAGATCAGTAATCATTTCAATGAAACTTAATTTTCAAATTTTTTATTTAAATTGATTTTATTGAAAAAGTATTTTATCATTTAGATTATCTATCTATTTATTTAGCCTTTTTGGAGGGGAGAAGGTAGGGAAATTCGGGTTAAGTGACTTGCCCAAGGTCACACGGCTAGTTTTTGTGTTAAGCGTCTGAGGCCGGATTTGAACTCAGGTCCTCCTGACTCCAAGGCCGGTGCTCTATTCACTGTGCCACCTAGCTGCTCCTAGATTTATTATTTATTAAGAGAAAACACTATCCTAACCACTAGGTATACAAAGATAAAAGCAAGACAATCTCTACTTGCCTGGGATAAAATAAGATGTACATAGGTAAGCAAACTCAAACTATAAATAAAGCAATGTGGAGGTAACATAGCATAGTGTTATAGGGCATTGAGTTCAAATCCAGCCTCAGACACTTATAAGCTGCATGAATCTGGGCAAGTTGTTTAATTTCTCTGAGCCTCAGTTTTCTCATTGATAAAATGAAGTGGTTTGACATGGGCACCTTCTAAGATTCTTCCAGTTCTAAATTTGTGATCATATGATTCAAAATACAAAGAATTTGAGGGAAGAGGGTGAGAGTACTAAAGACTAGGGGAAATCAGGAAACCTCTGTTAGAGGAGGTGTTACCTGGTTTGAGTCCTACATGCAGCTATAAATTCCAAGAAGCGGAGGTGAGAAATGCATTCCATGATGGGAAGTAGCCCATGCAGATACACAGAGAAGCCTGGTGGAATATCACAAATGGGGAATAGCAAACCGAAACATGGAATGTCTCATGGGGAAGAGTATGAAATTATTCTAAATGACTCTGGGAAGGCAGAGTGGAACCAGGTTAGGAAGCATTTCAAATGCCAGAGGAGATGGGATTTCCTCCTAGGGTCAACAAAAAGACATTGAAGTTCCTTGCATAGGAGTGACAGATTAGACCTCTGCTTTAGCAAGAGCAGAGCTGAAAAAGGTCCTTGATGTTACCTAGTCCAGACTCCTCCTTTTGTAAATGAGGAGCTCAAAGCCCAAAGAGATTAATTACTTCTCAAAAGTCATTTGCATGGTTAATAGGAGTTAGGACTAGAATCCAACAGGTTCAAAAGGTTCTGAACTTGGCCTCCTTTCAAAACGCCAGACCAAATTATAGGATTACATGATATTGAGTTTTGAGCTAGATAGGACCTGCAAGTCCATCCTGTCCAATACCCTTATTTAACAAATGAATAAACTGATGAGAGAAATGACTTACTTAGCATCACTTAGGGAGTGTCAGAAGCAAGGTTTGAACCCAGATATCTAACTCAAAAATCAAGCATTTTTTTACACTTCACCTTTCCTTCTCCCTCATCTCTGCATTCAGTCAGTTAATAAAATCTTCCCATTCTGCCTGCCTAACAACTATTTTTATTTTCCCCCATTCATACTGCTTGTGCCCTTATTTATGTTTTCATAACATTTTGAGTGGATTACTGCAATAGCCTGCTAGTAGCCTCCCTTCTTCCAGTCTCTTCCTCCTCCCATCTATTTGGGGGACATTAACATGGTTTTCTTGACTGAGGGACCTCCTGTGAAGTCCTACATGCACTCTGGTCCTTTATGTGGGACATGTACCTTGCTAAGAACAGACAACAGCTCCTTACTGGTTATTCCAGTGACTGGGGTGGGGAGGGTAATCCAAAATGAACATGACTGAGTTGCCCACTCTGTGAACTAGAAGAGAATTTGATATGAAATATCTGCAAAGATTCACTGAGTGGTTACAGCATCGGAGGCTGTGCCCTGACTTGATGCTTAAAAGCACTAGGTGGCCACAATTAGTCAGGAGCATCCAGGGATTAGCTTACACCTGTGTCCTAGTTAAGCCAGGTGGCAACCCAGATAAATGCCTATAAATATGAACACTGAATGTCCCTGATTGACTCACTTCCATCCTCAGGTTTCAATGTAGGTAGAAACTAAGACTGTGAAGAACTGACCATGTTGTATGTCCAACGATAAAGATCACTTCTTTACGTTGTTTCAGGCTAATGTATCTCTGCACTCATTCTTAGTATCTTTAGAACTGATATAAAGCATAGCCCTATCTCTTTTGGGTACACAGCCACTGTTTTCTCTGCTTTCCACTTCTAAGGGCCAAAAACTCCACTTTCCACTTCTAAGGGGTAAGAACTCCACCCCCAGCTGCAATATCATCTACTGGTATCTAGCTACTAGCATAATGAGCAAATTCCCACGTCTCTGATATCAAGTCTGATAGCAAGTTTGATATCAGACCATCTGACCCATTCACACCAAAGTCTTCTCTATTTCAGGCTGGTGAAGAACCAGATACTGGCTGCTACAAAATCTGTTTGTTGATTGATTGATTGACTATGTGTCTATGTTCCAAGTCTTCTGCTAAGCACTGGGGATATAAAAAGCAAAAGATAGCCCCTGCCTTCACTAAGCTTACTATCTAATGGAATAGACAATATGCAAACAAATGTGTATAGAACAAGCTATGTGAAGGATAAATGGGAAATAACAGGGGGAAGTTACTAGAATTAGGAGGGATTAAACAAAATGGCAATTTTTGTATAGATTCTGCCAATATGCCTAGCTGTTACAATCAATCATTCTTCTTCATTGAATCCCTCAGATATGAAAAACATGGTGCTATGTATATCCAAATGTTCTAATTGCCTTTCCCAAGGATGTCCCAAGGACCCACTGAAAAAGTGTAACCCTGCTTCCACCTAAGCCTGGAGTAAGATAGCAGATTGCAGAGATATAGCCCTTTGTTAAATGCTATATATCTGGAAAGAGGTATGACTCCTGATTGGTTGAGAGAATATTGAGCATGATATTGCATTCCTACAAAAGAGACTTTAGTCTGTTGTAGAGTCTTCAGAGAGAGAGAGCCTTTAGAGACTCTGGCACAAAAAACTCCAGGAGGCAGTCGAGAGAGACTTTTGAATGGTGAACTCAAAGCCACAGACATGTTTGGGAGCTGTGTAGTGACACATTGCTTGCTGTCCATCCACAAAACCACTACACACTTACAAAACCTAAGACAACCTTATGTAACAGCTCTTAGTAAGCTTAAAATATGTTTTCTATGAGTCTTGAATTGCAGTATCAGTTTGCAAAACATTTTCAAATGGAATCACGAAGCTTATTGTATTAATGTATTGTGTATTTGGGGGGTATATATACACTAACAGAACAGTTCACTTAATAAGACATTGTGATTGCCTTATTTCATATACTTTGAAAGTGTAATTATAGAATGATATTGCATCCTGTATTACTTGCTTAAAGCATTAAATGTTCAGGTTACATCTGTGACAGCAAAATAATCATTATTCACAGAAGAAAGTCAGTGGGGTTTTTAGTACTGTTTAGAAGAAAATGCGATAGTGATGATGGTTGTAGAAAGTATACTTATGTGAGTGAATAAGGGCATATGAATGTATTGTGAGAGAAGAAAGAACGAGAAGAGAGAAGAAAGAATGAGAGAGGGAGAGACTGAAGAAGGGAGGAAAGAAGAAAGGGAGGGAGGGAGAGACAAAGAAAAGGAGGAAGAAAGGAAAATCTTAAGGGCAGGGTATCCAAATAAACACATTCAGGCACAATGTATACTTAATGGTTTAAGAAAATTGTCCCACACTATTATTTTGTAAATATACTAAGGTCTCATTTCCCTTTTCAGTTTTTCTGCCTAGGCAGAGCTACTAAAAACAAAATTCCTCTTACTGAGGACATCAAGTACAAGTATTTAAAAGTGACTTGTATAGACCTGAAGTAATGTGGAGATGGAAATGACAAACCACTCCAGTATCTTTGCCAAAAAAAACCAAAACCCCAAATGGGGTCATGAAGAGACAAACAAGACTGAAATGACTGAACAGCAACAACCTGACATTCCAAAGGGTGTTTCTGGCTAAGCTTCTTCTCAGGTCAATAGAGGAGTCCCTGTTAATTGGTGTCAGACCCAGTATTCCCTGTTCATTGGAATGAATACTGAACTTAGAGGTTTGGGTCTTACATTCTCTAGTGTTGCCTTCTTCAAGTCACTTACTTCCTACGCCAGAGTTTCAATTCTCTCTTCTATGAGGTCCCATTCAATTTAAAATTGTGATTCATATTTCCTAACCTTCTCTACAATAGTGAAACTATCGCTTAAGATTAATCCTTGTTGGGTAATAAAAGGGATTTTTAAAAATTGGATGACTAAATAATTTCTAATTCTTTTTTTTGATGCAAGGAAGTATTTGTAAAACTCCTTTTAAATGCATGATTATAATTCTAGGGCTGGGGTGAATAGATTTAAAGAACAAAAGAACTAACAAAAATAACCTTGAAAACGATTAGACAAAATCATGCATTGACCAAGAAAATCACTTCATCATGTGGTAAAAGTTCTTTCCTGTACTTGGGCTGCACAATTAGATAAGAACTTTTAGAATTGGTTTAATAAATGCATTTCTTCTTAAGGTATGAGAATTTTTGAGAGACCAAACCATACTTGTATTTACATGCTCACACGTATAGAGGCAACCACATTGGCATGACCAGGATGGCTGCTAGCACAGGTTCTTAGATCTGCATTACTAGGAAAGATAGCTGTTTAGGGGGTCAATAATCTTTTTAAAATTACATTAATTAATTCTGGGGAAAAGTCAGCACCCTGAATTTCAGAGAAAAGGCAACAAATAAAGACCACCAGAGAGGGTTCTGACTGCCTGAATCAACTATATACTTTACATATATACATGGATTGAGAGAGCCTTTACTTCTGAGCAGTTGGGGAGCTTCAAACATATGGCCGCTCAGAATCTCTACCACAGAATCACAAGGTCCTTCTCATAAGTGAGCCCCCAAAGTAAAATATCAACTCAGAGTATATATATATATATATATATATATATATATATATATACTTCTCAGAGCCAGAAGGCATCACAAACCTCATGATTCAGTGCCTAATTAGAAATTAGCAAAAGGTGTGAAAGCCTTCATACAAGCAAGCTTCCCTTAAGCAAGTTTTCCTTAATGGGCTCCATGTGAGGTCTATTTGTTTTTCTTTTTCTTTTTGCTTTTTGGAGGGCAATTGGGTTTAAGTAACTTGCCCAAGGTTATGTGGCTAGGTTTTTTTTTTGTGTGTGTGGGTGTTGTCTGAGGCCAGAACCGAACTCAGGTCCTCCTGACTCTGGCTTTACTCACTGTGCCATCTAGCTGCCCCGACATGCGAGGTCTATTAATGGGTGGGGAAGATCTTATATCACATTAACATTACAACATGGTTCATTAATAATTGGAATATATTTAGTGTTTCATACACATTATCTCATTTGGGCCTCATAATAAGGTCCATATTGGTATAAAGTAAATATTGTTATTCTCATTTTAAAGGTAGGGAAGTAGAAGCTTAGAGAGGTGAATTAATTTGTTAGGAAATTTTTGTCTTTCTAACTTTCCAGTCTTCTTACATTTCAATTTCCACCCAACCCAACTTCTCACACTCTACAATTCAGTTACATTGTCCTATTTGATGTTTCTTGAATAAGACACTGTATCTCTTGATAGGTATATCTTTGCATTAGTTGATCCCAAGCCTAGAAGGTTGTACACTCTCCCCTCTGCCCCTTTCTCGGACTTCCTTTAATACTTGGCTCAAATTCAACCTTTTGACGGAATACTTTTCCCCAGCTTCTGTTGCCTCCTCCTCTGACATTATCTTCCATCTACTCTGCAGGTATCTTCTACATACCGGTTATTTGCAAGAAGTCTCATCTGTTAGAATGTAAGCTCCTTGAGCACAGAAATAATTTTTAACCTTTGTATATCTCACACTAAGCATAGTGCCTGACATACAGTAAGTACTTCATAAATGCTTGTTGACTGATTGATTACATTGCATCTTTTGTAAATTCCACCTATTACTCATAGTTCTTCCCTCTAAGGAGAGGAAGGATTAGTTATAACCCCTATAATCTCATGTTAGCCCCTCAAGTACAACTATTAGGTCAATTCCAAGTCTTCTCTCCTCCAGGCAAAATATGTTTGATTCTCAGAGAGTTGAATCTCTGGTCTTCTCACTTTCTCTAGTATGTCTGTTCTTCATAAAATAAATCATCCAGTAGTTAAGATGATACCACACATTTAACCTTACTAAGGTAGAGAAAAATGAAACTGTTATTTTTCTGGTTCTATAAACTGTTCCTCTCTGATATAGCATAAGATAGTTTGAAGGAGGATGGCCATATTCCTCACTTAAAGAAAGTTTATGGTTTTTATTTTTATTATTATTATTATTATTGACTAAGATCATATGTCAAACATGATAGAAGACTAGACATTTTCTCTAATCTCTATGACCCTTAAACCTCTTGAAAACAGAAACTGTGCACCAAAGGCAAATGTCAGCTGACACCATGGTCTAGTATCCTTGTAACCCCAAAGATGGTTAAATAAAAATACCCATGAACTGATAGCCATCTTGAACTCACTCAAGACCCCTCTCACTACTCACCATAATACCAGCAGTGATGTTGACCAGCATGAGATGACCTAAGGATTCTACTCAAGGGCTCACCCTACTCCAAGGCCCCTTCTCACTCTTTGCAGTACTAGGGAGATCCAGGTTTCAAGATATGGAAGCTTGCTGGGATTGCCCAAGTAGCATTCTGTGCTTCATAAGATTTCAGTAGAGTGGAGGAACAGAAATATAGGGGTAGGAAACATGTCTGGGTTTAAAATAGGGTGCAACCCCATCTCACCACCACCCACTCTCAGAAACCCAAACTCCAAATAATGACTGATATTGCTTGGAAGCAGTAGCACCCATATGTCAGCGTTCTGAAATACAAAGGCAGAGAGTTAAGGAACAGAAAAAACAGAACAACACACCATGTGGGGTGGGGGAAGGACTTGTTGCATTGCATTAGGCCTGAGAGAAAGAACTTAGCATTCAGCTGTGGCCAGTTCTGTCTGTTCAAGAGTCAGTTGGAGCAGAGATCTAGACTGGGAAACTTTAAATTGCCCAGTATGGGAGGATACTAAGACACTTTGAGACCCAGCCCCCAAAGAGGCCCATCATCAGAGGGGACAGAGTCAGAAAGAAAATAGGAGAAAATCAGGGGGAAAAAAAGACAAATTACTATGGATTTAAGGAAGAAGAAAACTCAAAGATTTTGAACATAAATCAGATAAATCAATGGAGAAAATGTTAACTGCAGAAGGAAATATGGCCTCCACATCTAGCAAATGAATTTAGGCATCCAATGAATAAACTCTGCAAAACAAAGGAAACCAATTCAACATTTGATGAGACAGAAAAAGCTGTAGCGTTGGAAGAGAACATAGAACTACAAGATGATATTCCTGAGCAGTTTAAAAGAGAAATGAAAATAATGGGAGCAGAATTTGTGGCCTGCACAGCAAAAATAATTGGCAGAATAGAAAATTTTAAATCTGCAAGGGCAATCTCACCATAGAAATAAAAGGTAAATTGATAGGGAATGAAAATACATTAAAATGAAAGGAAATTCTAGAAGAAAAGAAGCAAAAAAAAATCCCACAAAAAACCCCCAGTAGCATTAAAAGAAAACTTGCTCTCTAGCCAAGCAAACTACACTGATATTGAAGACAGGGTGCATAGAGAAAACCTAAGGATAATAGACCTTCCCCCCAAAAAATAAGAGTCAAAACATGTTAAGGTTGTAATACAGGAAATAGAATAAGAAAACTACCCAAACCAATGGGTGAATCATTTTATTTTGTGGGACTACACTGAAAAATGTAAGAGCAAATGAAATGGGAGAAGGGATCAGGGGGACAAAGGGGAATGTATGAAGTGACCCAGTCAAATCAAGGGCTAGCAATGATGGGAAAGTAAGAACTGTGGAAGAATTCTTCTCAGAAAAAGAAAAATCTGCAGAAGGACAGGTGAGGAGGAGAGGGAAGGATTGAAAAGAAAATGAGGTGGAGGGTGGCCTTGCTTTAGTGATAGGGAAGGGTCATACTGATGAATCTTCTTATAGATGAAGAGAGTTGTTTCGTAAAGGGAAATGGAAGCATTGCACTGAGTGTTATTTGGGGAATTTGTTTCTTGAAAAGGCTCTGCAAGAAATGGGAGAAGACAGTTGGAACTCATAGGACAATTGGCACTTGGAAGAATGAGGTATGGCATTTTCTAAATGGTACTGCACCCCATCAATCAAGCAATTAATAAACATTTATTAAGTACTTACTATATTCCAAGCACTGTAGGGGGAACTTTTACAAAAATCCACCATGTGATAGGGCTAAGAGATATTGTAAACACATGTAATAATTGTGACTAAAATATATTTAAAATAGCCATTTGTTCAGGAACCACAAGCAAAAGATACAGACCCAAATGACTACATCCCAAATAATGAGTGGATCATAGAAAAAAATCATAGAAACCATTAATAATTATGTGAAAAAATGATAATGATGAAATAACATACCAAAATTTCTGGGATGCACCTAAATTAGTCCTCAGACAGATTATATTCCTACAAATATACATTAATAAATAGAAAAATAGAGGCTAACCAAATAAATATGCATTTAAAGAGAGTCAATAAAGAAACCTAAAACAAGCACGAAATAATGAGATCTAGAAAATTAGAGGTGAAATGTACAAAATTGAAACAAAAAAGCTCAAAATGATAAGCAGAACAAAAGTTTTTTGAAAAGACTAATGAAATTGAAAAAAATAGCCAATCTGATTGAAGAGTGCAGAAAATCAAATCAATAAAATAAGAAATGAACAAGGTGAAATCACAAAATGAAAGGAAATAAAAAGAATATTAAGAACATTTTATGCACAATATACTAGCAATACAGAAAACACAAAAGAAATATGAGGATAACCTCAAATATAAAAATACTTAATCAGAAGAACAGATAGACATCTTAACCCAGTCTCAGAAAAGAAAATAGAAATAGCTATAAAAGAACTACCAAAGGAAAAACTCCTGGTCCTGGTAGACTTATGGGAGAATTCTATCAAACTTTTTTTTTTTAGGGCAATTGGGGTTAAGTGACTTGCCCAAAGTCACACGGCTAGTAATTGTGTCAAGTGTCTGAGGCCGGATTTGAATTTAGGTCTTCCTGACTCCAGGGCTGGTGCTCTATTCACTGTGCCACCTAGCCACCCCTCTATCAAACTTTTAAAGTACAATTAGTACCCATACTTAATAAATTGTTCTCAAAAACTGGGAAAGAAAGCACACTATCATAATCCTATTATGAGAAAAATATAGCTCTAATATCTAATTTGGGGAAAAATAAAGCACAGAAGAAAAACTAGAGGCCAATATCATTAATGAATACTGACTCACAAATTTTAAACAAAATTCTGTCATACTGACTACACAGATTAATCCAAGAAATCATTTGTTATGACTAAGTGGGATTTATAGCAGGGGTGCAAGAATGGGTCAGCATTAGGAAAACAATCAACATAATCATATTAAAAACAAAAAAAATTATCTCAATGAATTAAAATTAAAAAAAAAAACTTTGACAAAATGCAGTACAAAGCCAGGTCAGATTTCTGGAAAGTGACTTTTTTTTTACTGGCTCTTAGTCTTGCTTGACTAGTTCTTAATGAAATCTCACTGACAAGTAGAAATGACTCTTTCCTTTTTCTAAATGTTCAGAAACCATCCTTTTGTTCTAGAATTTTGCCAGCAATAGAAATCAGTTTCACTACTCTGTTGTTTGCAGGCTCCAACCTCTTTCAGTGTTTGAAAGGTGGAACGATGTCTGTCCTTCTCTTGTCCTACAGTACTTCTCCTAATCGCCACAATATTTTAAAGGTAATTGACAATGGCAAAGCAATTGCATCTGCCAATCCTGTCAACAGTATAAGATTATAATTTATCAGCAGCTAGTGACTCATACTCATTGAAGGTGGCTAGATTTTGTTTCAGCATTTCCTTATTTATCTTTGGTTCCAGCTGCCTAATAAACATTTTTGCTCTGTCACAGTCCAAAGATTATTCTCCTTGGAAGATAATTTAAAAAAAAAATAGAGTTGAATAGTTCATCTGTCTTACTCTTATCCATTCTCATAGTTGGATCCATTCTAAATAAAAGTTCAATCCCTTATTTGATTTGACTCTTGGCTCAACATAGCTAACAACTACAGCCATAACCACCATCACCACCTCCCACTTACTCTTTTTTTTTTTTTTTTTTGCAGGGCAGTTGGGGTTAAGTGACTTGCCCGAAGTCAGGCTAGTAAGTGTTTTAAGTGTCTGAGGCCGGATTTGAACTCAGGTTCTTCAGTCTAGGGCTGGTGCTCTATTCACTGTGCCACCTAGCTGCCCCTTCCCACTTACTCTTAAACATCACTAGACTCAGTCCCTTTTCATTCTATTTATATAGGATTGTGCTACTTTTTCATATTCATTATCAGCTACTTGCCATTACAGCCAATTTTTACAAGAAACTCATCATATCTAATACCTAGCATTTATAGTACTTTAAGGTTTGCAAAGTACTTTGTACATATTATCTCATTTTATCTTGCTTTGCAAACCTATGTAAGTTCTGTTATTGAACCCATTTTATGGAAAAGGAAACTTAAGAAGACAGAGGTTTACTAACTTCCTCAGGATCCTATAGTTAGTAAGTATGTGAGGTCATATTTGAACTTAGGTCTTCCTGACTCCAAGTACAGTGTGTTTTATCCACTGTGCCACCTAGTGGATCCCCTACAGGTCTTTTGGTTGGACTTACATTCTTGGCAAAATTCTAAAACAGAAGATTGGTTTGTGAGTATTCAAAAAGGGAAAGTTTTGTTTGTTTTTTCCTGAGTCTCCAGAATGTATGATTTGGAATCTTTCCTGTGGGACAAGGTGGGAGAAGGGGGTAAGGTCACCTCCCTACACATCCCTTCACCCTGAGAGCAAAAATGACTTCTTATACACAGCTGCTAAAACCAGGACCTTGGAAGTCATCTAGTCAAGGCCCCTCTATAATGAAATCTATTGGGTAGACCACTGGATTTATAACTTAAAAGGGCCTTTTAATGCATGGTCTTTTAATAGGCTATAAATGCCTATAATTTTTACAGAAGAGGAAACTAAATCTCAAAAAGAATAAGTAGATTGCCCATGGGCACATAGGGAGCTAGTAGCAAAATAAAGGATTTGAATCTAGGATCTCTAACTGGGATTTGATTTGCTCTTTCCAGTATACCAAAATGAGACTCTGTCCTTCCCATAGTTGACTTTGCAAGTATTTCACAAAATATTTTCCCATAGGGTGAACAGGTGAGGTGTTTGCTTTTTAATGCTTTTTTTTCTAATGTTGTTTAAATTCTCAAATCTGGAGTAGCTGCTGGGATAAATATCTCTTCTGTCTCACATGTGTCTCTTCCCTTTTTCTGTAGACCTTTTCTGAGTATAGGTGTTGAAAGATTTCTTTAACTTTGTTTCTCAGTATTACATAGCAAGAGCATAGGACATTCTCCAAAGCCCCTGGCCTAGTTCCAGAATGATTTGTCATTTGGGCCATGGATGTTTGCTGAGCTTTATAGCATACAGAGCTCCGATCGAGGAATAGTGGGACAACATAAAGGAAGTTGAAACTCATAACCCCTGACCTGAAGGAGCTACAATCTATATCCCTACCATGGGGAAGCAAACAAAAGTTTTTGAAACATTGACAAGGTGAACTACACAGAAGGCAGAGGCAAGTTTGTGTCCTCAGGTGCCTGACTCCTGGGATTCCACCTCCATGAATCTGGGGTTAATAATTTGTCTTGGATCTGATGGGACCTGGTGCATGGTTGCCTTTAATTGTTCCTTAATCTCTGACGTATTAGTGTGGAGGCAGAACTGATGGCACTCACTAATTATAACTTCAAGCCCACATCCTTCTATCAATGTGTCTTAACTGCTGTCTCCTTCAAAACACTAGAGCCCACCTCTTAGGGATCTGCAGGTGAAAATCACCTACGTTCTTGATACCAATTAACTTCTGGAAACGCCTCTTTGCCTATAAACTTTGGAAGGGAAAAGACCTACTTTTACAATTAAGTTTGACTCTTTCAATTTATTTGGAAATAGAAGGAGTTATTTAGCCTGGAGAATACACAGCCTTAGGGTGACAATCACAGTCTCCAAGGCTACAGAAATTGAGTTCCTTTATTTTTAGAGACTTTTGAGAGACCAGTGATTTCTATTCTCCGTTAAGGATGAGAGAAAATAGTTAAAAAATGAAATATGAGGCATTTTAGGTTAGGTGTAGAAAGAATTTCCTGATCAGGAGCATTGTTAGACACCAAAAGAGATGACCAAGGGAAAATGTGCAAGTCTTTATAGACAAGACTCATAGTCAATAAACACTTATTAAGCACCTACTATGTGCCAGGCACTGTTCTAAATGCAGGGTTACAAATAGAAGTAAAAGAAGACCCTGCTCTCAAGGAGTTCACAATCAAATGGAAGGAAAACATGCAAACCACTAAGTACAAACAAGCTAGTTACAGGATAGATTAGAGATCATTGACAGAGCAAAGGTATTAGAATTAAGGAGGGCCAGGAAAGGCTTAATGTTAGGACTTGTTGGAAACCAAGAGGCAGAGATGGAGGAGGAAAACACTCCAAGCACAAGGGACAGCCAGTGAAAATGCAAGGAATCAGGAGATGAAATGTTTCATTCTAGGAACAATAAGGCCAGAGTCACTGGATCAAAGAATATGTGAGACAGGAATGAAGTGTAATGTGTATACAGACTGAAAGATAAAGAGGAGCAGGTTCTAAAGATTTTTTAGCCCAAGAGCATTTGATATATGATCCTGGAGATGAAAGGGAACCCCCAGAGATTATTGAATAGGAGGGGACATAGAACTATACTTTAGGAAAGTCACTTCTAGTCCTAGGAATTGGGAGGAACGCCTTTGCCCCATGTGTCTCTATACATGTGCCTTACTACTTTTATACTTTGTTCCCATTCTCCCATATATCCTTAATATATTTTTGAGTGAATATGCCCAGACTTTGGTAGGAAGTAGGAGGAGGAGGGAACAGGAGGCAGGGTTTGTGAAAACTGTTCTTGCTATGGTTATTCAGTTTGTCTGACTGTGACCCTATGGACATAGGGATTTCTTGGCAAAGATACAGGAGTGGTTTGCCATTTCCTTCTCCTATGGATTAGGTGAATATAGGGTAAGTGATTTGTCCAAGGTCACAGAGCTAACGAGTGTCTGAGGCTGGATTTTTAACTCGGGTCTTCTTGACTCTAGGCCCAGCACTCTATCCACTGAGCCATCTAGCTGCCTAGCTGCCTGGTTCTTGCTATATCATTTACCAAAATACCTTTGTTAAAGAAACTAAGTAAATCTTCGAGCTGATTGTTAATGAAAAACACACTGGTGGGGGTTTGTGAATTACAGAACTAGAAACCTATCCCCTAAAGGTTACCACCTAGAACCTAGAACACTGAGAAAGTGTATGAATGGCGAGCCTTCTAGGAACTCCAGACTGTGAGTATGAGTGCCTGGTTGGGAGAATGACCCGAAAAATGAGTATTATATTTGCCATTCCCCGTATCATGTGACCACCATGATATAATAACACGCTTTCTGGAGCTATGTCTCCTTTTATTCTCACTCAGAAACATCCTCCCAGGGCCCCAAATCCCCTATTCCTGGAGTGCAAGGTAGAGGGAGAAGCACAACCCATTCTCAGAGACAGTGTTCACAAATCACCCAATTGAGCTCATTGCCAGTCCCCTGTCACAAACACCCAGCCTCTATTCGATCCCTCTGCAATTATGGCAGAATATCCACATTCCTCTGCTAGCCAACCTCTTCTGTTTCCTCTGTGACTCAGAACCAGAGCTATGCTGGAAATGCCTTGAACTGACTGAGAGAGCCAGTTGTTAAATTTTCACCTCAGAAATCAACTAATGTTACAAATGAGGGCTAGAGTTATTGTTCTACTGATTGTCTAGACTTCAGAAAGTGTTGACAATGCAGATTAAACTTAAAGGTGTGTCTGGAAGACTTTTAGACTTTTGCATTCTATACCAGCACTCAGCACAGTTCTGTGCCTGTAGTGAATGTTTAATAGTATTTTTCATCCCTTTATTTTCATTCATTAATGTTGAGAGTTATGTCTGATTGTAATTTCACCTGATCTGGCTGATGATAATAATGCTTCTAAGCCCCAACGGTTTTAATATACCTGTAAGCTGCTTATGCATTGAATTCATTGCAACTTTGAAGTATCTGCAAATTCTTTCTCTGTGTCAGTTTAAGCCTATTTATTGAAGAAGGGAGAAAGATTGGATGTTGTTGAAAATTCTACATTAGAGTTTGCTGTTCCTTTGAACATCCAAATGATCATTTCAAAGGATCCACTGGGGGTCCAGTTTTATATCGAAGACAACCTCAATCCAATTTTCCAGAACATCCAGCTTTTTAGTAAATTTGAATTGTGTTTCCTGTGACTTTTACTCATCTTGCATTGATTTACATAGCGCTTTCAAGAAGAAATGTTGGCATAGTGTGTTATTGTTACACGATAAGACTTAATGTGTATTGACTCTAATAGAGCAACAAGCCCAAAGCAAAAGCAAGTAGTTTTCTGATTTTGGGTGATTTACAACTGTAACTTTAGAATATTAATGAGGCTTTAGTGTGGCCAATAAGTATGTTATATAGAATCATGGGATATTAGAGCAGGATGGGACCTTAAACATCAACTTCTCTAAACTTCTCATTTTATGGGTAAAGGAACTAAGGCCTAAGTAGATAGACTAATTCAGTCAAGATACTTAGGCTATAGCTATATGATATCAAAAGTACCATTTAAATCAGAGAAAAATGAATAGTCAAACATATTTTGTCATCAAGTTGAATGCAAAAGAGAAAGTGGGGTGAGGAGTATTGAATGGATTTTTCCCCAATCTAATTGGTTAGATTGGAAATGGATACACCAATGGTTCTCAAAGACTGTGTTGTGTTTTCCTAGTGATCTGGGAACTAAAATACTATGTTATTTCAGATAAAATAAAATTCATAATAAATTTATTTTATTTATTTTATTTTATTTTTTGCTTTTTGGAGGGCAATTGGGGTTAAGTGACTTGCCCAAGGTCACACGGCTACTTTTTGTGTTAAATGTCTGAGGCCGGATTTGAACTCAGGTCCTCCTTACTCCAGGGCCTGTACTCTATTCACTGCTCCATCTAGCCACCCCAATAAATTTATTTAATATGCATTGTGCTGCATTTGTAGCATATAGAGACAGTCATAGGATCTTACCATTACCAAGAAGAGTTCCACTTCCATCATTATGAACTCTGAAATTCCTTTATTTGACCATAATATGCTGATTCCAACTTTTCCTCTGCCTTATAATACCTAACCACGTTCTTTGTGCCCATCATGACCTCTAACCCCTTCATACTTCAGTTCTTTTCCAGGTCATCATCCCTGTTCTTTCTACCATTATCCTTCTTATCCTTGGTAAAGCAGCCCAATTCCTTACTATCTTCTTCTCCTGAGACCCTTATCCCCCTCATCCTATAACATATCTTGCTCTGCCAAGACATAGCCTTGAATCACTCCCAATCTCCTACTCTTGAGCTGCTGAAAAAAACTGGAGAAAATCACTGAACGGCATTGTCTTTGCCCACTAGACATTCTTGTTAGATAATCACAACTTAGCCCTCACTTTAAAAAGGCAATCCTTTTATAATTTCCTAGTCAATTCTTTATCTTACTTACTGCAGAGGTTCTACCAACCTTTTTCATCCTTTTTCAAACTTCCCATGACTTTCCTAACCTCTAACCTCTCAGTCAAGAAAGCTGCTTATTTCATTTTTAAAATGAGGTCATTTACTGAAAGCTCTCTTTTTTCCCATCCTTCTTGTCTCACATCACTCAGAGACCTTCTCCTTATTATGTCATTTGACCTTGTCTCACATAAAGAAAGGGCCATTCTCCTTGCCAAGGCACATCCTTCTACATGCACAAATGATCCCATTGCATCCAGTCTTATCTAGTAGATTACACATTCTACCATAACTACTCTCTTCCATTTCTCCCTGTTTTCTGCTTCCCTATTGACTGCAAACATGCCCATGTTTCCCCATTCTCAGGAAATCTACTCTAAGTATGGTGTTATACCTCTCCTTCCTTTCACATCTAAATTCCTTGAGGCATTTTGTGCCTCATTTCCTCAACAAAATGAAGCACAATCTACAACCAGTACTTCTACGTCTTTCTTCTCATTCTTTTCTCTGATGTCTAGTTTCTGACCTCATTATTCAAACAAAACTACTCTCTTCAAAGTTACCACTGGTCTTCTGATTGCCAAATATAAAGGTTCCTCCCTCAATCCTCAGTATTCTTATGTTCTCTGCAAGCTTTAACAATTATTATCTTATCCTTACTACTCTCTTCCTACTAGGTTTTTGTGATACTGCTCTCTCCAAGCTCTCCTTCTTACCTGATAATTTATTTGTATTCCCCTTTGCTGAATCTTCACTCATGACATGATGACAACTTATGGTTGTCCCCAAGGATATAGCCTCATCCATCTTCTTTGCTCCTCTATATTATGTTGCTTAATAATCTCATCAGCTTCTATATATTCAATTATCATTTCTTTGCCTTTCTCCTTACTTCCATTCTCACATCTCCAGTTTCCTATTGGATTTATCAAATTGGGGTCTCATACACAACTTAAACTCAACATTCCTTATCTTTCCTACCAAACTCTTCCTCTGTATAAATTCTCAGTTACTGCCAAAGTCATTCCTTCTGCCCAGTCACTCAGGCTTACAACCTTTTGGTTATTTTCAACTCCTCCAGCTCTCATCTCTCCTTATATAATATGTTTCAAATTTCTGATAATTCTATCTTTCTAACATCTTTAATATATGCTCTTTTTTCTTCTCTGACACTGCCACCACCCTGGTAGAGACTCCTACCACTTCAAACCTGGTATGTTGTAATGGACTCTTTTTTTTTTTTAAAGAATGCTTTTATTTTCTTTTTTCAATTGTGTATAAAAACAAGTTTAACATTCTTTTTACATAATTTTTGAGCTCCAAATTCCTTCTTCCCTCCCCCCCCCTTGAGAATGCAAGCAATTTGATGTAGGTTATGCATGTGAAGTCATGCTCAACATATTTGCATATTAACTTTGTTGCAGAAGAGAATACAGACTAAGAACAAGAAATAAATAAAAATGAAGAAAAATTTAAAAATATGCCTTGAGACCCCAGCCCTTGAGATAAGAAATCACTATTTGACAAAAATTGCTAGGAAAACTGGAAAACAAAAGGCCACAAACCAGGTATAGACCAACATCTCACACCATATACCAAGGTAAAGTCAAAATGGGTACATGATTTAGATAGAGAGGGGGGACTCCATGAACAAATTAGAAGAGCAAGGAATAGTAAGATGCTATTAAGGAATAGTCAGAACCTGTCAGATCTATGGAGAAGGGAAGAATTTATGACCAAACAAGAGATAGACAGCATTATGAAATGTAAAATAGGTCATTTTGATTATATTAAGTTAAATGGCTTTTTCACAAACAAAATCAATGCAACAAAGATTATAAGGAAAGCAGAAAACTGAAAAATAATCTTTACAAAAAGTATCTCTGATAAAGGCCTCATTTCTTAAGTATTTAGAGAATTAAGTCAAATTTATAAGAATGCATGCCATTCCCCAGTTGATAAATAGTCAAAGGATATGAACAGACAATTTTCAGATGAAGAAATCAAAGCTATCTATTGCCATGTGAAAAGGTGTTCTAAATCACTTTTGATCAGAGAAATACATATTAAAACAACTCTAAGGCACTAGCTCACACCTCTCAGAATGGCTAACATGATGGAAAAAGGAAAACGATAAATGTTGGAGAGGATGTGGGAAAATTGGGACACAGATATACTGTTGGTAGAGTTGTGATCTGACCCAACTATTCTGGAGAGCAATTTGGAACTGTGCCCAAAGGGCAACCAAACTTTGCATAGCCTTTGATCCTGCAATCCCACTACTAGGCCTGTCCCAAAGAGATCATAAAAAAGGAAAAGAACCTACATTTCAAAAAATGTTCACAGTAGCCCTTTTTGTGGTAGCAAAATATTGAAAATTAAGGGGATGCCCATTAATTGGGGAATGGCTGAACAAGTTTTGGTATATGAATGTAATGGAACACTATTGTGTTGTAAGAAATGATGAGCAAGCTTATTTCGGAAAAAAAAAACCTGGAAAGACTTGTCTGAACTGCTGCAAAGTAAATTGAGCAGAACCAGGACAACACAGGACACAGTATATTACTAGAATGATCAACTATAAATGACTTAGTGCTTTTCAGAAACACAATGATCCAAGACAATTACAAAGAACTCATGATGGAAAGTGCTATCCATATCCAGATAAAGAACTGATGGACTCTGAATGCAAATTGAAGTATCCTTTTTTTCACTTACTTTATTTTTTCTGTGTTTGTTTTTTTTCCTTTTTGGTCTGTTTCTTCTTTCACAACTGTGACTAATATGAATATATGTTTTACATGATTACACATATGTAACAAATATCAAGAGGTAACCATTTTAGAAAGAGGGGAGGGAGGCAGAAACATTTGGAACTCAAAATCTTGTAAAAGGAATGCTAAAAATTGTCTTTATATATAATTGGGGACAATAAAATACTATTTCTAAAAAGTATGCTTTGATCTGCATTCAAATTCTATCAGTTCTTTCTCTGGAGATAGATAGTATTTTTTTTATTACTATAGGTCTTCAGAATTGTCTTGTACCATTGTACTGCCAAGAATAGCTAAATTGTGCACAGTTGATAATCATACAATACTGCTGTTACTGTGAACAATGTTCTGGCTTGGCTCACTTCACTTTGAATCAATTCATATAAGTCTTCCTGGATGTTTCTGAAACCATTCTGTTCATCTTTTCTTATACAAAAGTATTCCATCACAATCATACATCACAACTTATTCAGCTATTCCCCAGTTAATGGGCATCCCTTTAATTTCTAATGCTTTGCCAGCATGAAAATAGCTGCTATAGATATTTTTGTATACACTGGACCTTTCCCTTTTTCTCTGATCTCTTTGAGTTCATATTCTGCTTCTGACACTAGTTAGTTGCATAAGTAATTAGGTGGCCCTGAGCAATGGGAACATTGAGCCTGGAGTCAGGAAGACTTGTGTCCAAATCCAGCCTCATATATTTACAAGTTCTATGACCTTGGACAACTCATTTAATCACTATCTGCCTCAGTTACCTCAACTGGGGTTAAATTGGTGTTAATAATAGCACATACATCCCTAGATTGTTGTAAGGATTGGATGAGAGATATTTGTGAAGTTCTTTGCACAGTGAAAATTGCCTATTCATATCCTTTGTATAGAAGGCACTTCTTTCTTTTTGTGATCACAGTCAAGACATTTAAATGATCTCTCCAAATCTAGAGTCTCCAAAGAGCTTAGCTTTCTCTTGGCTTTCAACTCACAGTGTTGCCACAGAGGGAGAATGAGGTAATATATGTAAAACAGTTTGCAAACATTATATGTCAATTTCAGGTATTACTATATATGAAAATATAATCTCATGATATTACAAAGCACCAGATCAGTCAGAAAAGCCCAAACCACAATGTACAGACTATATGGGCAAACCTACTCTCATTTGACCAAGTCACTGTATGAGCTTGGTGCTGGGGTTTATGGCTATTTCCCATAAGATAGCTTATGGCTATCTGTTTGCTGACAATTCAATCACCTGAAATGTCTGAATGTCAAAATATCCATAGCAGAAATCAGAAACAACAACTTCATTGAAGGCAACTATTTGAAAATCTTTCTAATATGACTTGATAGTCAAAATGTTGTAATGCAAATGTAAATTTTTAAGATCTTCCCTGCCCCTAGGCTAAAGTGCACCTGGAGCCTGGGGTGGGAGGCTTGTTTTTCAGTAGATACTTTTTGATTGGCCAGTGGGTCAAGAAGGTTGTTACATTCTCTGAGCCAGGAGAAGGCTATATAAACCCTGATTTGAGGCTTTGTTTTGGGGCTCACTTTGAGAAGTGTTCTGTGATTTGATCAGATGAGACTCTGGGAAGCCATTGTTGAGAGCCCCCTGGCTTTGAAAAACCCAGATGTTGTTTTGGTATGGATGTAATGGTTGGACAGTTTGGAAATCTGTCTACTTGATCTGTTTCTATGTCTTGATAATTCTGTCTTTATATTCTGAAGTTCAGGGTGCTGACCTTTTTCCCCTGAACTAGGTAAACGATACATATTTGACTGATTAAAGTAAGCTTGTTAACCCATTTTGAGTTGCTTTCCTTTATCAAAGCAGATCCAAGAACCTGTGTTGGCAGCCACCCTGAGGATGCTTTGGGTACTTGCTGCTACAAATGCTTATAAAGAAAATTATTTTTAGAGGTGGAACCAAGATGGTGAAGCTCTCCCCCAAATCCCTCCAAAACTTTTAAATAATGATTTTAAAATTCTAGAGCAACTGAACCCACAAAAAGATGGAGTAAAACAACTTTCCAGTCCAAGACATCTTAGAAGATAAGCAAGAAAGATCTGTTGAACTAGAGTGAGAGAAAATTGCAATTCAGCACATGCGTACCAGCACAGACCCTGCCCCAGCAAACCAGAAAGCAAACTTTGGGGTGACTGAATCGAGGGCAGCAGCCAGTAGTGGTTTCCAGACCTCTCAGCCCACAGGCACCAAATATAACTTAGAAGGTCAGCAGGAAAGGTCTGTCACACCTGGGTGAGAATGGAGCACAATCCAACACAGACCCCACCAGCACAGCCCTGGCCCCAGCAAACCAAGAACAGGACTTGGGGGAGGCACTGAATCATCAGCAGAAGAGATGCTTCTGTAGCCCATAGCACAAGGTGGTAAGGGGATTGGACAACTGATCAGAAGGAGATTACAGTGGGTCTCTTTTCTAGCACTGAAACTGGACTTTGTTGCTTTTCCCATACTTGGATCAGGGTCCCATTCCTGGGTGACAGTCCCAGGCTGAGAAGAAGCAGTAACACACCAGAGCTTACAACCACAGTGTGGAGTGGGGACCCTCTCTCAGTTCCAGAGCAAAAAAAGAGTGCTTGTGGTTACTCATAGACCAAAGCACAGGCCAGGAGAGGATTAAACACCTCTCCTAAGATCATCTACCTTAGAAGCGCTGAAAACTTACAGGTCCCTAGAAGTATATCTGAAAACAGCTGCACAAACCCCCTGAAGCTTGGGATAGTGCTCCCTCCACCCTGGAAATAGAGCCCTACTTTAACAAAGAATTAAAAGTCAAGTAATAGTCTAGGAAAATGAACAAACAACTAAAAAATCAACCATAGAAAGTTACTATAGTCACAAGGAAGATCAAAACACATACTCAATGAGGGGAGCAGAGGCAAGAGAACATTGTGCACAATTACAGACATTATATCTGTGATGAATAACTTTGACAGACTGTTCTCTTCTCAGCAATGCAAGGTTATAAGACAACTCCAAAAGACTCATGATAGAAAAGGTTATCCACATCCAGAGAAAGAATTACAGTGTCTGAATGCAGATTGAAGCAAACTACTTCCTCTCTTTTGTCTTATTTTGTTTCATTTTGCTTTGTTTCTTCTTTCTTGTGGATTATTCCATTAGTTATAATTCTTTACAACTTGACTAATGTTTAATGTGAAGGTATGTGTAGGACCTATATCCTCCCTACCTTGGGGGGAGGGAGAGGAGAGAGAGAGGGAGAAAATCTGGAATTGCAAAACTTGTGGAACTGAATGTTGTAAACTAAAAATAAATAAATTTGAAAGAAAAAAAGAACACACTCAGAAGAAGATAACTAAGTCAAAACTCCTACTTCCAAAGTCTCCAAGAAAAATATGAATTGATCTCAGGTCATGGAAGAGCTGACAAAGGATTTTTAAAATCAAGTAAGAGAGGTAGAGGAATAATTGGGAAGAGAAATGAAAGTGACACAAGAAAATCATGAAAAAATGAGTCAATAACTTGGTAAAGAGCACACCAAAATTGCTAAAGAAAATTACACCTTAAAAAACAGACTAGGCCAAAATGATAAAAGAGGTACAAAAAGCCAATGAGGAAGATGCCTTAAAAAGAACTGGCCAAATGGAAAAAGAGACAAAAAAATTCACTGAAGAAAAAATAACTCCTTAAAAAGTAGAATTGGTCAAGTGGAAAAAGGGGTACAAAATCTCACTGAAGAAAGTAATTACTTAAAAATTAGAATGAAGAAAATGGAAGCTAATGACTATGAGAAATCAAGAAACAATAAAACAAAAAAAGAATGAACAAATAGAAGTCAATGTGAAATAACTCTTTGGAAAACAACTGACCTGGAAAATAGATCTAGGAGAGATAATTTTAAAATTATTGGACTGCCTAAAAAAAGCAATGATCAAAAAAAAAAAAAGAAAGAGGAAAACTAGACATCATCTTTCAAGAAATTATAAAGGAATTATATTGCCCTGATATTTTGGAATCTGAGGATAAAATAAAAATTTAGAGAATTTACCAATCACCTCCTGAAAGAGATCCCAAAAGTAAAACTCTTAGGAATATTAAAGCCAAATTTTAGAGCTCCTGGGTCAAGGAGAAAATACTGCAAGAAGTCTGAAAGTAACAATACTGTGGAACCATAGTCAGGAAAACACAAGATTTAGCAATTTCTACATTGAAGGATCAGAGGGCTTGGAATATGATATTCTGGAAGGCAAAGGAGCTAATTCCAGCAAAGGATCACCTATCTAGAAAAACTGAGTATAATCCATCAGGAGGAAAATGGGCATTCAATGAAATAGGAGACTTTTAAGTATTCTTGATGAAAAGACCAGAGCTAAATAGAAATTTTGACTTTCAAATACAAGATTCAGTAGAGGCATAAAAAAGCAAACAGGAAAGGGAAATCATAAGGGTCTTAATAAATTTAAACTGTTTACATTCCAACATGGGAAGATGATACCTTTAACTCATAAGAACTTTCTCATTATTAGGGCAGTTAGAAGGAGTATATTGTGTACAAGTATGAGTTGAATATGAAGGGATATAATCTAAAAATAAAATTAAGGGTGAGAAAGGAGTATACTGGGAGAAAGGGAAAGGGAGAGGTAGAATGGAGTAAATTAGCTCACATAAAAGAGGCAAGAAAAAGCTTTTACAGTGGAGGGGAAGACGGGGGAGATGGGGGGGGGGGGTAAGTGAACCTTAATCTCATCAGAATTTCCTCAAAGAGGGAATAAAATACACACTCATTGGGTATAGAAATGTATCCTACCCTACATGAAAGTAGGAGGGGAAGGGAATAAGAATAGAAGGGAGTACAGATTGGGGGAAGAGATAGCCAGAAGCAAAACACTTTTGAAGGGGGCAGGGTAAAAGGAGAGAGAGAATAATGGGGGGAATAGGATGGAGGGAAATACATTTAGCAATAGTAACTGAAAATTTTTTGAAGCAAGTTTCACTGATAAAGGCCCCATTTCTCAAATATATAGAGAACTGAGTCAAATTTATAAAAAAAAAGTCATTTGCCAACTAATAAATGATCAAAAATTATGAACCATTTTCAAATGAAGTTACCAAAGCTATCTATGGCCATATGAAAAAAATCTTCTCACTATTGATTGGAGAAATGCAAATCAAAACAATTGCCTCATACCTTTTAGACTGGTTAATAGGACAGAAAAGAAAATGACAAATGTTGGAAAAGATGTAGGAAAAGTGGGACTGTTGGTGGAGTTGTGAACCAATCCAACTATTTTGTAAAGCAATTTGAAACTATGCCAAAAGGGTTCAATGACCACGCATGTCCTTTGACCTAGCAATGCTGCCACTAAGTCTGTATTCCAAAAAAGATAAAAAACAAAAAGGAAAAAGACCTGCATGTATAAAAATATTTATCACAGATCTATTCTAGTGGCAAAGAATTGGAAATTGAGGGGATGCCCATCAGTTACAGAATGACTGGACAAAATGTGATATGTGATTGTGGTGGAATACTATGGTGCTATAAGAAATGATGAGCAGGATGCTCTCAGAAAAACCTAGAATCACATGAGTTGATGAAAAGTGAAATGTACTGTGTACAAAGTAATAGCAACATTGTAAGATGATCAGCTGTGAAGGACTTATGATGAAAAATTCTGTCCATCCCCAGAGAAAGAAATGATGGTGTCTGCATACAGATTGAAGCACAATTTTTTAAACTTTATTTTTCTTGAGGACTTTTTTTTTAGTCTTTGTTTTCTTTCACAAGACCATTATGGAAATGTTTTGCATGACTGTACATGCATAAAACCTGTATTGAATTGCTTTCCTTCTCAATGAGGAATGTGGAGAAGAAGAAAGTGAGAGAATTTGGAACTCAAAGTTTTAAAAACAAATGTTAAAATTGTTTTTACATTTAACTGGGGAAAAATAAAATACTAAAAAAAAAGTGAAAATTATTTTTAAATGACCTTTTCCAGAGCCATTTGAAGTCCCAGATCCATGCCTTTCATCAAGAAGTTACTGGTTTCAAACAGATTTTCCACTTTATCTAAAATTAAATTCAGTTAGTGACAGGCAATCAAAATGTTTCCTCCAGATGATTGTATAAATACCAAATAAAAACAGCTATCTCGATTAATGGTATATAACCCAATTGTCTATTTGCTATCTGGGTAATTAATAGAAATGAAATGTGAGGAGCAACCCATGTGGAAATATTGGGAGATATGTTATGTTCAAAATCAATTGTTTTATTATTCCCAGTGTCTTCGACTTCTAAGTTTATTAGCGCCAATATATTTTCATCAGCCAAATCAATAAGGACATCTCCTAATGAATGTTTTATGCTCAGTCTTGGGGCTAATAGAAAAACTGACAATCTAAAAACTACTGGTATTTCCTTCAGCTCAATACGAGGTCATTAAAGTGGATCCTGTGTTTCTGTAGACGCAGCTCCTCCCTCCTCCCTTCATGAAGCCAGCTACATTGTTTACTCTGAAATCAATCCAGCAGACTTCAGGCTGTCCTATTCATCACATATATAATGTGCAGAGTGAAACAAACACCCTTTGAGAAGGCAAGAAGGCTTGAATCCTTTTCCTAGCACTACCAATGATTCTCTGCAAATTCACTCTTCTCTTTCAGCAAAGAGATATAGGAGAGGCAAAGGAGAAGTATGTTGGGGAACAGGCTCTGAATCTGGAGTCAGAGGACCAGCTCTATAAGTGACTGATAATTGCTACCTGTGTAACTTTGGGCAAATCACTTCAATAATTGGGACTCAGCTTTCACAGTTGTTAAAAAATGGGGTTAGAGTGATATTCAAAGTCCTTTCCAACTCTGAAATGCTACTGCTCAGACACTACAGTAATCTCTCATTTCATTACTGTAAATAAGCCCTAATGCTATTTATTCCTTCCTACCTAGATTTAGTCTTTCTCCTGATTCCTAGGCCAAAATATGCTGATGCTGATGCTTTGCTTATAGGGGCAGAATGGTGTAGTGGCAAGAATGAAGTCAAAGGACCTGGGTTTTGATCTCAGCTCTGCCATTAAATTATCTCAGGAAAGTCACTTAATTTTTCCTGGCCTCATGAAAAGACTGAGACAAAACTACCTCTGAGGTATCTTACTGCCAGCTCTAAATGAATGGCAATGATGATGATGGTGATAGCAATCACACTATTAGTAGTAACAATTCAATAGAATTCCATTTGAATGGCCATGCTGAGGAGATGTGTTCTCTGCAAGGTGAGACTATAAAACGACACTGATTTTTAATCTCCTTTTATTGGTGGATTTTGTTTTTTCCATTATATTCATTTCTGATCATATCTCTTCCCCTTCCCTACCTACCAAGGCACATCTTCCAAGAAATATTTTTAAAAGAAAGGAAAAGGGACCCAAAAAACCCTACTAACCCATCAATTGTGTCTGACAATTTGTGAAATATTCTACAACTTAGTCCCCCACCTCTGTAAAGAAGTGGCGAAAGTGTAAAAAAAAAAGTAGATGAATTTTCTCAACTCTTCTCTGTAGCCAAATTTGGTCGTTAAGTAATATTGTCTCCTTTTTATTCTTTCCATTTACCATGTTATAGTCATGTATATTTCCCCTCATTCAGTTTACTTCCTTCAGCATCAGTTCACACATTGTCCCATACTTCCCATCACATTCATTGTTTGTTATGGCATAGTAATGTTCCCTTATATTCAAGTACAACATTTTTTTTTAGTTTTTGCCCAATTATCTACTTTGTTGCAATTGATTAACCAATCAATCAACTAGCATTTATTAAACATCCACTGTGTTCCAGTTTCTTGCTAACACTAAAAGTACTGCAATGAATATTTTGACATATATAAAATCATTTTGGGGCAAAGGCATCTTCATCCTTCTTGAGATAGATGCCTATTAGTGAGATAATTGGTCAAACAATATGTCATTGTGGTATAATGGATTGCATAATAGACCAGCAAACAGGGAGGACTGGGTTCAAATCCCAATAACTTTTTCATGGATAATTCACTTAACCTATGATTTTAAGTATTCTCATTTGTTAGATGAAAAATTTGTGCTAATATCAAGTTGCACTCTAAATTTTTGATCTTATGACATTTTAGTCAACTTTCTTTACTCTAATTCAAAATTTCTATCCAAAATTGTTAGATCAGGGGCGGCTAGATGGTGCAGTGAGAAAAGCGCTGGCCCTGCAGTCAGGAGGACCTGAGTTCGGTTCCGGCCTCAGACGCTTAACACCCACACAAAAAAACTAGCCATGTAACCTTGGGCAAGTTACTTAACCCCAATTGCCCTCCAAAAGGCAAAAATTAAAAAAAAAAATAAAATTGTTAGATCAATTCACAGCTCCACAACAATATAGTAGTGTATCTGTCTCTTCACTGTTTACATCTTTTGTCAATGAATATATTAAAAATAGCAGTAGCACTGAAATAAGTGCATAGCCTTCCAAGAGAAGTATTTTTAATTCTAGGCCTCACATGGATATATGAAATTTTGTAATGTCCTTAAAAGGTCAGTTAGATTACTTGATAAACCATATCTGTGATATTGCCAGATTTCTACCTTTATAATAAAAACCCAATTGATATTTTAATGAAAAATCATCTTTTGTAAACTATGATATATTCTTTTTTATACATTGTCACTAGTGTATGGAACTCATGGTGAGAAACTCCATCTACCGATTGCAGCTTAGCAACTATTTTATGAGTGATAGATAATATCACCAAGTTGCTTGGAGCATTAATGTTGAAACTGACTCTCCATCTACTATGCCATGTTGTCTTTCATTTATTATTACTTACCTGCCTTAAAAAGTTATACCATTAATATTTTAGATATTTAAAATAGGTATTTCTTAAAAATTATAACACTTATATTAACATTTTCAAAATCCTCTTGGAAGCTTGATATATGATTACCTCTTTTGTTGAGTCTTCCTCTTTTGTGTTGTAGAATCTTCTCCCTTGGGCTTCTGAGGTTAAAACTCAGAATCATTATATCTAAGTGGTGAAAAATATCTCAGAAACTATCTAGTCCAAACTATACCTAAATAGGAATGCCTTCTATAATATCCAAGTGATCATAGAGCCTCCAACTCAGGACCTCCAGTGAAGGAAAATCCAGTAATTTCCCCAAACAGTCCATTTTACTTTGAATGACTAATTAACAGTAAGGTCCCTGAAATATTAAGATTAAATCTGCCTCTCAACAACTTGAGCACATTGATCCAAGTTTTCCCTCTATGATCAAGCATAATAAGTCTAATCTTTCTTCCATGTGATGACTACTTTGAGACATTTGAAGATGCTTATCATGTTCTACTCCTTTCTGCCCCTCTCCCTGCCCTTTGCCACTGTGTCTGATCTGCTTTTCTATAGATTAAAAAGCCCTGCATTTTAACTGGCATTGTCTCCTATTCCTTCATTATCCTGATGACCAGTCACTAGACATGCTTGAACTTAGTGTCCTTCATAAAATTTGCTACCTAGAAGTAATCTATATTCCAGACATAGTTTCATTAGAATGGGATACAGCAAGACTCTAACCTCCCTTATTCTGGATTATAGGACTCTTAATGTCCACATAGATTACACTAAGTTTTGGGTTGGGTTTTTTGTATTTTTGGTGGCTTTTGGCTGCCATTTAAGATTGTTGGCTCATATTGAACCCAGAGTCCATTTAAAGCCCAATCACTTTTACCTGATATCAAATTAAGAGCAAAAGTATTTATTAAGCATTATGTACCTAGCACTGTGAGGAGAACATAAGAAGTATAAGGCTTGAGGAATGGGTCCATTCTGTTTTAACATTTTGATCAGTGAATTAGATAAAGCAATAGATGGTATATTTATTAAATTGGTAGATGACACAAAGCTGAGAGAGACAGGCAAATACACAGGGTGACAGAGTAGGGATTCAAAAAGGCTACAACAGGTTAGAACACTGGACCAAGTTCAGTAAAAATAAATTTATTAAGTTTAAATGTAAAGTGTTACTCATGGATTTAAACAACAGTTTCACAATTACAACATGGAAATGTAGCTAGTTAATTGTCTTTATGGAGAAGAATAGCAAGCTCAAGATGAATCAATCCTGGAATATGACATCCAAAAAGAAAGCTAATGTGACAAGTACCCTAGACTAAGGAAGATATTCCTGTTGTGCCCTACCTATGGGAAGGACATTGTGATCAGAATGGTGAAGTGCCTTGAGATAATGCATGTGATTGAAAGAACTGGGGGTGGTGATTTGGGGGAAGAGAAAAATAATGATAATTAACATTTCTTTTGGGTGGCTAGGTGACATATTGGGTAGAGCTACATGCCTGGACAGGAAGACTTGAGTTTTAAATTCTTATTAGACAGTTGCTAGCTGTGTGACCCTTAGCAAGTCTCTTACCCCTATTTGCATCAGTTTCCTCATCTATAAAATTATCTGGAAAAGGAAATGATAAATATTTGCCAAGAAAACCCCAAATGGGGTCATGAAGAGTTGGACATTATTGAAACAATTGAACAACAATATCAACCACACATTTATGTAATGCTTTATATTTTTGAAGGTCTTACACATACATTGTTTTAATTGGTACACATGTGTTTGGGGCACTTTGTTTTATTACAAAAGGTACTTAGCATAGAGATTTTTAATGATTTCTGAACACAAAGCAAAATATTTTCTACAATTAGCCATATGTCAGTTTCTTGGATACATAGTAAACTGATTTTTTTCTTTACCCTTTTTTATTAACATAGTAGAATTTTCTAGCTAAGTCTTCCTTTAACTTCCTTGAATATTTACATGCTTCAGCATTTCTACTCTTACCTGGAGTCCCAAGAGCAAATCAGTATCTCTATCTCTGACCTCTCTGCAATTCCATATTCCAACTTTCTACTGCATATTTTCACATGGAAGTCACACCCCGATACTCACAAGCTCTTTCACCCTGGTCCAGTTGCTTTATCTATTTGTGTCCCCAACTAACTCTCTAGGATTCATCTGATTCATCATCAGCGAATCTTCTTTGGTAAAGGGACTTCACAGAACTTTTCCATGTTGGTGAAATCACAGATCTTTTTATATTTGAAAATATTCTAGCCGTGAACCAAACAAATTTGAACAAATTAGAGTAGGAAAGGAAAATGGGCATGAAGACCATAGAGGCTATATCAGTAGTCTAGGCTTGAGGTGATAAGAAATGAATCATAGAAAGTTAGAATTTAAAGAGTCCTAATGGAGCAGTGAATAGAATGCTAGATTTGGAATCAGATATCCTTCATTCAAAATCCTGTCATTGTCACTTGTTACCTCAGTTTCCTCATCTATGAAATGAAAGATTTCACCTAGAAGACCTCTGAGGTCCCTTCCAGATTTAGACGTATGAATTTATAATCCTTTGGCCTCAGAGACTGACTGATCCAAAACATTCCTCATGCAAAATTTCTTTTTAAAATACCCCCAAGTGATCTTTCAGCCTTTGCTTGAGCACCTCTAAGAAGGGAAACTGATTGTTCAGAAGCCGTCTTTTAGATAGCTCTAGTTTCTAAGAAAGATTTTTTTTTAATGTCAAGACTAAATCTGCCTAATGCAGTCTGATTATAGCGGGGCCCTTCCCCCCAAGAGAAAGCAGGGATGACATATTAAAAGAAAACAGCTGGAATGACAGATGAGTTCATTAAGCACAGTCACTGGTACCAAAGAAATTCTAATGTCTGTGTTTATTCCTATCTAACATATTCATGATTGGTGTACTCCAAATGAGCAAGGCTTACTTTCTCTAAATTGGTGAATTTATTAGAGGTGCCATCTCCTTTTATCTACTTTAGTCAAAATAATAGTAGGCCCTAACCATCCCAGACCACCCAGAAAAAAACTGCAAAATTCTGTGCAGGGGTGTTTGCCTCAGATTGCCTGAAAGGGATGCTTTATTTGTTGCAATCAAGACATGAGTTGTAATGAAGCAATTAGGACATGTAAATGGGTGGGAGGAAATAAGCATTTAGTAAGTGCCTACTCTGTACCAGAAGCTATGCTAAGTACTCTATGAATATCTCATTTGATCCTCACAACAATGCCAGAAAGTGGATATCATTATTATCCCCATTTTACAGCTGAGGATACTGAGGCAGATAGTGGTTAAGTGATTTATTCAGGGTCACACAACTAGGGAGCATCTGAGGCTGGATTTGAACTCAGGTCTTCCTTATTCCAAAACCAGTATCCTGTCCACCCAGATGTCATTGGCATATATACTATCAATATTCTTTGTCCCCCAAGTTACAAAACCCATATTTCAAGCTAGTATAAAATTACGTTTCTATACCTTGAAGTCCTCAACCGAACTCAAGAACTGCTTCTCTATAAGTTTAATCAGTCAGTCAATCAACAAACATTAATTAAATGCCTATAATGCGACACACACTGTAATTGGTATGGGAGAAATAAAGAAAAAAAGAATGAAATAATCCCTACTTTAACTTCCACCCATTGCTCCTAGTTTTACTATGTTAGGCCAAGGAAATGCTGTCTAATCTCTGGAATAATGAATGTCTTCAAATACTTAAAGATAGCTATCAGCCCCCTCACCAGAAACTTTCTCTTCCTCAAGTTCACCTTCTCCACTTCTGTCAGTTGATCCTCATATGGCATCATCTTGAAGCACATCACATTGTGGACCACATTGAGTGTACAGTTCACTAAAACTCCCAGAACTTTCTAAGGTCAACTGCTGTTTATTTAAATATCCTCCATGTTGTCATTTTGAATTTAACTTTTGGGACACAAGGGTAAGACTTTGTATTCATCCCTATCAAATTTCATCTCATTAGATTTAGCCCAATATCAGGGCCTCTCAAGATCTCTTTGTATCTTGATTCTGTCATTCAATGCCTCACCTTTCCCTTTTAATTTGTATTATCTAAATATTTGACACCAGGCCTTTATTCAAGTCACTAACAAATGTTTAATAGGATAGGACCAAATACAGGTGCTTGGCACTTCAATAGATATTCCTATAAATTAGCAAACCATTACTAAATACTATTGGGATCTAGCTTTCCAATTAGTTAGAAATCCACATAATCATCCATATCTTTCCATTTTCTCCAAAAGAAAAATATGAAAGACCTTTAAATACTTCATTAGAGTCTTGGTAAACTACTTGAGGGAGATGTGTTGAGAATAGTAGCTTAATCTTCCTGCCCTTCATCCCCAATCCCATGCAAAGCTAGTCTTTCTTTAATGTGTTTTAAAAATCATTCTTGAGATTAATTGGCTCAAGGTACAGAGGCTTCGGACTTTGCCACAGTTTCCTGGTAATCAGGGTACAAATGTCCAGCCTTTCCTGGAGACTTCAGACCACTATTAATCTATGTTCAATTGAATCAATGCTTTATCATTGCTGAACATCTCTTCCCTAGTCTGAACACCCTCCTTTCCCTGCTATGGTTAAGTAACCCTTATTTTATCAATTGTTAGATATATTTCAGCACATCTAAGAGGTGCAATGAATAGATGGCTGTACCAGAATTCAGGAAGACTCACCTTCCTTGATTCAAATCTGGCCTCAGACACTTTAATTTCTCTGTAGCCCTGGACAAGTCACTTAACCCTCTTTGCCTTAGGGTCCTCATCTGTAAAAAGATCTGGAGAAGGAAATGGCAAGCCTCTCTAACATTTTTTGCCAAGAAAACCCCAAATGGAGTCACAGAGTTGGACTCAACTGAAAACAACAACAAAGATAGATTGCAAGTGTTTCTTTTCCTTCCAATTTTGTATTGAAATTACAAGAGAACCTATCTGAGTCAGGCCCAGTCCATTTTAAGAGGTAAATAGTAGTCTCCCACCCTCACTCCTGCTCTGCTCTGGTTCAGCTCTGGGCCAAATCAAGGGCTACTCCTGCTTACCCCTTTTTATACATGCCTCCAGTATTCACCTGATCTACCAAACTAGTAACCCTGTCAAAATAGGAGATAAAGTATTTTTTTTAAGCAATTGGGGTTAAGTAACTTGATCAAGGTTACACGGCCAGTTATTTCTGGGTGTGGTGCTAAGTATCTGAGCCCAGATTCGATCCTAGGTCATCCCGACTCTGGGGCCGGTGCTCTTACTCGCTGAGCCACCTGGCTGCCCCTATAATAAATAAATATATATAAAGATAGATAGATAGATAGATAGATAGATAGATAGATAGATAGATAGATAGATAGATAGATAGATAGATAGATAGATAAAGTATTGAAGGGCCTGCTCTTCACGGAGACAATCTTGTAAAACTGAAGTCGCATTGAGAAGGCAGAAAAAGAGAAAGGAAGGAGAAAGAGGAGTAAACATAGAAGTTGGAAGAAGATCAAAATAGTTCAGTATCATATCAAGCAAATGAGAAAAGAATTTCAAAGAGGGATGTCAGATGCAGCAACGAAGTTCATAAAGAGAAAAAGACTGGGAAAAAATAAAAGATTTTTTTTTATTGGGTCATTGGTAACTTAAAAAATCTATTTCAATAGAGGGGATTGGAACAGCATACGGACAGACCTATTCAACTCCCTTATCCTCTAAAAAATCTTGGTATGTATGTAAATGTGTTGTGGCTCAATCATTCTTCATGGCAAACTCCATATACATGTAGTAGCAGATAGAACAGAAGTTCAAAAAAACAAATACGAGGCAAATACTGTCTTCTGAAAAAAATCAGGCTATGTGATCATCCCAAGTAAATGGGCATCATTTCAATTCTGACAAGTTTTTAGAATTGTTTCAAAACAGAATGGAAATTATCCTATCCTTTGGTTTTGTGAGAATTTAAATTCACTCAATGGATTTAATTTTTCTAAGATGAATTATTTTATGACAAGGAAATGTCTAAATTTGCATTTGGATTGCCACCAAGAATAACATTTAAAAAGTATCAATTTTGCTGGGAAACAGTAATGAAAAGTTGTATAATTCAAGTTTGTGGAATTGGGGATCAGTTGTACAGGTATAACCATGAGCATCAGTTGGTTCTATAGGAAGCAACTATCAGAACAGATCAAAGAGTAGCTTTTCTGTGGATAATTACAATTATCCTCCAGCAGCATATTTTTGGAATTGACTTCTCAGACTTCAGCATATTCTTTAGAATGAACCCAACAATGGAAACAACCAATAAACATTTGGGATCAAACCTGGTAAAGAGAAGATTGATGGTTAAGCTTGGGGATTAACATTAAACAATGAGGTGTGATAATCTTTTTTTTTTTCTCATGTAGCTCATAAATTGTGATTGGGTACCACCTATCCTATCAGTTGGTCAGTCAAAAAACCAAAAAAGTATTTCTCAAGCACTCATCATGTACCAGTCTCTGTGCCTGTGGGTACACTGTGGGTACAAGAAAGGAAATACTTCTCCTGTCCTCAAGAAGCTCAAATTCTAATGAAAGGAGACAATGAGTAAATAACTAGGTACAAACATGAAATAGAGGGAGCTAGGTGGTGTGGTGGATGGAGTACCAGGTCAGGGAAGCCAGTAGGCAGAGAAGGGAAAGAGATAATTCTAGGCATGGGGGCAGTCAGGAAAATGCCTGGAAACAGGGGGTGGAGCATCTGACTTGTGGAACATCAAGGAGGCCAGTATTGTATCCCAAAGTGTGTGGGAGTGAATAATGTGTAGAAAGAAAGAAAAGGTAGAGGGAAGCAGGAAAGGAAGAGTCTTGATCATAAAGGTATTTTATATTTGATCCTGGAGGTGACAGAGAACCCTCAGAGTTTATTGAGTAGTATATGCTCAGACCTATATTCAGGAATACCATTTCGACAGCTGAATGGAGGATGGATGGGATTGGAGACAGACTGGTGTCAGGCAGACCAACCAGCAGGTTTTTGCAATACTCCTGATATAAGGCAATGAGAACTTGCACCAGGATGGTGGCAGCATTAGAGGACATAAGGGAACATATTTAAAAGTTGTATAAAAAGGCAAAATCCACAGACCATGACAATTAATTTCATATGGAAAGATGAGAGTGAGAAGTTGAGGATGGGGTTGGCTAGGTGTTGCAGTGAGTAGAACACTGACCCTGAAGTCAGGAGGACCTGAGTTCAAATCCAGCCTTGGACACTTAACACTTACTAGCCATGTGACCTTGGGCAAGTCACTTAACCCCAATTGCCCTCCAAAATGCAAAAAGAAAAAAAAAAGAAGTTGAGGATGACACTTAGGTTCAGTCTGGGTGATTGAAAGTATGGTGGTATCCTTGACATCAGTAGGGATTTTAAGAATAGGGAATGGTTTAGGGGTGAGATAACGAGTTCAATTATGGACATGTTAGTTCTAAGATATTTAAGAATTATTGTTTCAGGGATTGACATACTTGGATTTATGCTCTAGAAAAATTACTTTGGTAGCTGGTAGAAGATGTACTAGAGAGAGACTTAAAGCTAGGAGACAAATAGAAAACATATAGTACTCCAGATGGAGTCATTCTGGCCCAAACAATAAGGACTTCCTGGACTAAAGGAAGTTGTCTTTGTGACCCCAATTTATTGTGATGTTTAATAGCAATTTAACTCTAAATGTATTTCTGGTTTCACATTGCAATGTTGCCTCATTTAATAGATACGTTAAATAATGAATGATAGATGATTTGAATACTCAGTGAATAGTATAATGGATGAAATTTACCATGGTGGTTTGCTCCACCTACTCATTAAGTCATCATTAATACATACATTCTAAGTCAGACTCTTGATTGGGGTGTTGAACAGTACTTACTGCTTCCACATTTGTTTATCAAACTCTCACCTCTCAGAAGATTGTTCCTCCTTCTCTCCAAAGGCCATGAGAACTCCAAAACAGGCTTACTATGGAGTAGGAGGAGAATTAGGCCTATAATTATTGGATTCTATTTTTGTTTCAACTTATTCCTCTTTGTCATTTGGCTGGGAGTAGTTACATAGAATTTTATTATATTAATAATGAATGATAGTTCTTACTATATTAAGCACAAGGTCCCAGAGGAACCGTGGGTGTCCCTTTCCCACACAGCTGTCACCATATCATTCAATGGTTGAGGTTGGGGAGGGGGGAAATTATTTTCCTTCTGCGTATCTATAAAAGATTTTTATTGCTGTAATTTTCAGGGATCACAATAACTTATATTTATTGAGAATTTGACATATATTATTTCTTGAGTCTAACTCCAATACTGCATGTTGATGGAAAAGCATTCCAAAATTCTCAAAGGTTATGCCATCAGAGTACAAGCTCTGGTAGGTACTACCTTTCTGGAAAGATTGTGAGCAGATCCCAGTGACAGACTGTTTTCCTAAGACCAGTTTAGTTGAGTTCAGAGAGGCTTATCATATGGGTAAGTACAGAGGCTGGTTACTTGGTGATAGGGACTCTTCTGGCCATGATAACCCAGGAAATCAAGATAAATACAATGTGGCCCTCAGGCCTATACAATTCTACTGCTTCTGCAGTGCCAGTGGCAATGACCAAAAAGAAAGACAAGTCATCAGGTTTTTAAAATACCTACAAATGTTAACTTAGTTATCAATATTCTAAATGTGAGGTTCTTGTCCAGTGATCAATGAATGAGTATATTACTGGATTGAATTGTATAAATCTTGGCAGATTTGCTCTAAATAAAATTCAAAAATAGAAAGAAATTGGAGTTAAAGGAAAGGATCCATCAATTACTTAATCAACAAATGTTTATCAAGCACCTTTTGTGTGCTTGACTGTGTTAGGAGCTGGGAATACAAAGACAAAAATGGCACATTTTGGGAAGAGAAGTTGGTGAAATTGATTTTAGCATGTGTCTGAAGGCAATGGGAATCATTTCATGGGAAATTTGGTCAGTTCATAATCTTGTAAATGCAATAAGCATTTGCTAAATGACCACCATGAAAATGATTGCAGTTTAGGTGCCAACATATGTTATAGAGAGTGAAAAGGTAAAAAAAAAAAATCTATAAAGAACTTAGAAAGACCCTTCAAATGAAATCAGAATATATTTTAATACTTGATGACTTTGATACAAAGGTGAGACTAGATAAAGATTGTGAAAATATGGTGGAAAATATAGTTCAATATTAAGTTATGAGAAACTCTAAAGAGATTTAAAGACTCTGCAGAAGGCTCCCACATATGTATTATAGAATCTTTCCTCATGAAAAGAATATAAAATCAGTGAATGTCATGAATAACATCAAAAATGAATTGTTGTATGTGAACAGACAGTATACAACTTGATACTGATGTGGGAATCATTCTTGAATGGGTTGTCTATGTAGAATCCAACAACTGCCATCTTAATACAAAGAAAAATAAGCATAAAGCTAGATACAAGAATTTAAGTGAGAAAATATATATCACAAAAATAAACAACTCCAACCTAACCTATTTAAACAATTCATTGAAGCTGAAAACTGGCACATGGCTGGGGGAAGGACATTGACACAAGTTACAGCAATTTATAATAGAAATTTAACCAATGTAAAGAATCATGATATTAAGAAAACCAAAGAGTCTCCTAATGTTCTTTCTTAGCCAGCAGCACTTACTTGACTTACTTGCCAAGCAGAAGGATATTGTTCAATTTTAGCCAAGGATAAAACTGATTTAGAATACAAATTCATTTGTAAAACTTTATGAAGAATGATGATAGAAGATTATGAGCAGTATTATGTAAAAATGCAGTATCTGTATAGTTTTTAAAATTTGATTTGGTAGAGCAAATCTGCCTGAAAGACTATACTCTAATAAGGTGTTACCATGAATATGTCAAAATTATATAAGATTACTTCAATGACAAAAGAATTTTTAAAAAATTTAGACTGATGACCCTCTGATCATTAATATGATAAACAAAGGGAAACAATGTAAATAAAGCCAATTTAAAGAAGGCTTGTCAAGAGATTGAGCTAAGCAAAGTCACCCCAAATAAATTTAAATGAAAATGGAAGTATTAAGGAAAAACTGATATAAAATGGAAAAGTTCTACTGAGACATTTATAACAAATTCTTTTTCATTTTCAAAGATACTGGAATTATTACATCAGTTCCAGATGTGCTTGTAAAGAAAATGTAAATGTCAATGGAACAAACAAAAAAGAAAGAGAGAGAAGCAGCAAGACTAGATGATATAGAAATGTATTATGCACTGGAAGCAATGTAAATTTGAGAATAGTGGAAGGTTAATGCTTTAAGATACCTGAAATTAGTGAAGATATCAAAAATGTTTAAAAAGTCAGACTTTATTATTCCCCCAAAAAAGTACAACTAAGGGACCAAGTACTACCAACCTCTGTGTTCATTTTCTCATTGGAAATACCCCCTATGGTGAATCTATGGATAAATAAGGGTAAAAGTTGCATAGGATAGCTATGCACAAATGCATTATTAGATGCATCATTGGAAGGAACATCCCAATGTATAAAACCATATATACACATATTGGAGTATTATATGGCTGTGAATCATGGAACACTACAGTCTCTGAAGAAGAGAAATTTAGAATCTCCCAAACAACAGTTGAAAGGCATATGGTAGGTATCAGCAGGCCCCCATCATTTCCATCAAGTCATTGTGAAGGGAAATCAATATATAGGATGTCATTAAAGGAATGTATGACTTAAAAAAGTTTGATTGCTCATGTGCCATCTTTAGGCTTTTTCCCATGTGGTCCCCCATATCTGGGATGCTCCAAGTACCAACTCTTATTCACCTAGTTGTGAGCACTTTTCCCTTACTCCTGAAAATTACTATGTATTTGCTTTGTATATCTTCAAGTAATTTGTCTCTACATATATTTCCTCCCCAGTAGAATGTAAGCTCCTTGAGTGTAACAACTTTTCATTTTTGTTTTTGTATCTCCAGTACCTAACTCAGAGAATGTCATGTTGTTGGTGCTTAACAAATGCCTTTTGAGTTTAGTTAAATTGAATTGGAAATAAAGGATAATCTATGAATTTTGTGTTCTACTGTTATCCTCACAGTGAAAGAGAAAGAGAGAAAGGCCCCCCAGCACACTGAGTTGATACTTCTGGGGAGCTGAAGGAGGGAATGGACAAGAGTTCATAGAATGGATAGCTTAGGATCAGCATCTTTGGTGGGAATAAGCACATTGATAAGATAAAAGACTTGGTTTAATGTTTAATTATTTCATTTAATTATCTCAATACAACTATTTGGGTAGGTGGTAACAACTATAATATTATTAACCCCGTTTTACAGATGAGGAGCCTCATGTAAAATAACCTGTTCAATTCCCATATCTAGCAAGTAGTCGAACTGAGAATTGAGCACTCATCTTTTAATTTTAAATCCATTGATCTTCCCACCATATTGTCTTAGTCATCTTCTTTCATTGTTGTGTCTTCATCAGATGTGAGCCATCGAATGTTTGTATTCACTTCTTTCCAACCAACCTAATCTCTAGATTCTATCTTGAATCCTCCAAGACAACCATAACATGGCACAGATGAGTCTTAGAATATGCTTATCTCCTCCCAAACCTGACATATTTTATTATTCTCAATTTCTATATTATATTTTGAAGGTTACTTTTTCACTGACACAGTTTTCTTTGCTTTGGAGTTTCTTTTCACTTTAATACATGTACATTGGTGCAAAATGTCATCCTGAATATAAAATCACATTATCACAATATGGAACCTGGTATATGGTGGTAACATCCATGAGTTGGAGATATCTAGGTATTCTTTATTATTTCCATTTATCTCTCCATCTCTTTCATTAATTGACTAGCAGTCTCTTCCACCTAATAACTGTACAGGGGTGCAAGGTAAGAATGAACCTCTGTCCCAAATAACAATTGGACTATCACTTCACCATTATAATTCTATTGCTTTGAGTCTAAGAAGATTTTTCATCTCTAGGAACCTCCTTTTCTATTGTCAATATCCTCTGGGAGATGTTAACTGTGTATGTCTAACATATCCATGACAAGTACCTGAAAATTTGATGTAGGAGTGGAATATAGGATGGATGCAGAAGATGAAAAAAGAGGGAGATACAAGCTGCTGGCAGGGTTTGTGAGGAAAGAGGAAATAGAAACTTCAGAGGGGAAAACACATTGATATGAGTGAATTTCAGACAAAACCTAGATGAAGTCAGATGTTCTCTGGACAAGGAAAGAAGGCCAGAAAGCAGGAAGAAACCAGGAGGCTATAAAGTTTATGAGGGAGATGCTGCTGAGGGGAAAAAGGAAGGAAAATGAAGAAACTGATTGTAAGACAAGTGCCACTGACTTCACAATTTTGACTCCAATGAACTCTCTTTATCTGTGTCCCAGGCAACAGGAGCTGTACAAAGCAACCATAACCACACCTTAGAAAGAAGAATATTCCTTTAGAAGGAACTATCCTTATCAACATATGTGGTAGTTCTCAGAATGCTCTGTTCTTTGCATTATGTTTTAGGGTCTGGACCAGCGCTGGGTTGAATGCAGCTCTTAAATCCTTTCAGAGCCTGTGGTCAGGACACTAAGACAAATTTTCACTTGGGTCTTCTCCCTTTTAGGGTTGAGTCCTTGGATCTTTACTCTTTGTGTAGGAATATGTAATGTATTATTTTATTTGCATGCACATATGTGCTCTGTGGAAGTGCATACATGTTTATCCTGTATTTTATACATGTAAGTTTTGTACACAGGTATTTTATGTGCTCACTGTGCTTGTATGTGCATGTGTTTGTGTTCATGCCTATATATATGCTTATATGTATGCAATGTAATAGATAACACAGGGATATTTTGAGTGCATTTTGTGGTTTCTAGTCAATGCTAACAATTCAGATTCATTGGATTATCTAACCTGTAGCTGCTAGAACCTTGATCTTTTAGAGATTCCTTTTAGTCTTTTTATCATGAATGCTAAAATGTTTTGAGTTTTCTTAAAATTGGATGCCTGGAACAGCAAAATGTTATTAATCAGTTTTACACATTTTAAGCATTTGTTGGCTATGTCTCCTATACTTTCTAAAAATACAATTTAGTCATCTTCAAGTTCAAAATTTTTGGGATTTCTGTCAAAATTTCTATCTACTAAGCAGTTTTCTTTCTCCTCACTTTTGTAATATTGTACAATTAACAACACTGCAAAACAAGGAGTGCCCAAAGAAGGTGATTCTCACTTTCATCCTCAGAGAGGGTCACTTCTCAATTTCTCTAAGCCTCTTTCCTGCTGCCTTAGAGCGTTTACCAAATCTTGCTGTGCAACTCCATGAAAGGTACTCTAAAGCTGAAGTCATTACTGGTAAAATTCAATTAACTTATAAATATTTTGGTTGTTCTAGAAGGCTATTAGAAAGACTAAACTATCTATTTGATATATGGTCTCTCTATTCTCTGACTTCTTTCTTAATGCCCAAGCCATCTATTTAGTGGTTTATCCTAGACATAATTTGAAGTCACATAGATCAAGGGTTTTGAGTAATTAAGCATGGATGTCTATTTAAGCAATCAGCTACAGATTGATACTCGTGTGGTTAAACTTATTTCTTCTTTTGAATTTGAAGGAGATTGAATAAGATTCAGTGATACTTATTTTCAGCAACAAGGTATCTTCATACTAACATTTTTTTAATCACACAAAAGAAAAATTCTGCTTTATTTTAAACCCAAACCAATAAGGCTAAGAGCTTGTAAAGTTGGAAGGATCATCAGAACCTCAGTCTTTACCTCAATAAGAATCTCTTCTCTAACATTCATGGAACATCTTTGAAGAGCTGCAGTTATCAGAGAATCAAATAAGACATTCCCTTTGAACATCTCCAATTATTAGGATGCATTTCTTTACATTGCTCTGAAATGTGCCTCTCTGCAACTGTCATACAGTGTTCCTAATTCTACCTGCTGGATCCAAGCAGCTCACATGTCATTCCCCTTCCCAGTGACAAACCTTTAAATACCTGAGGATAATTTTTAGACTACAAGCCTTCTTTTGTTCAGGCCCTAAATCCCCAGTTCCTCCAACTAATTTTATATGGTACACTTTTTAGTACTCTCACCAATTTGGCCAATGTAATGCATTGCAAGTGAACTCAGTGCACTGCAAGACTTTACAAGACAACATAACACAATTGTTATCCAACTGCATCCAACTCAGTATCCTTCCATCTCCAAACACCTCTCCAGGTACATTTTTATGTTATGTTGTATATTACTACATTATGCTTTATTGTATATATTTTATGTAATATACTGTATAATACATAGTATTGTAATATAGAATTATAGCATTATATTATCCTGCATGTCACTGACACTAGCAAACTGTTCCTGAATATATATCTCCCTGTTTTATGCCTTTCTTGCTTGATGTGTGTTTAGCACAGTACTTGGTATATAGTAGGTGCTTAATTAATGTTTATTGATTGACAGACTAATGTCAACACTTAATTAGGCTTTAAATAAACATAGTTCTATAATTGAATGTGTCACAGAACTGTATTGAAATGATGTGCATGGATACATGTGGGAGATGCCTTATTTAAAAAATTCTTTATAGACACATTTGTCTCTATTGAGTCAAAAAGCTTTCTTCGCAGTGGGATCTTATGGTCTCTATGTGGGGGAGCAAGGGGCTTTAGACAGGAAAAAATATTAGAAAAGAATTCATGAAAAACACAATGTGCTGAGCCAGATAAAGATCTCTGGGAATGTGAATGGCTTGAGAGCAAGTGCCACATATAGGGTACAGAGACAGCAAAATTCGAGGGAGCTAAGGAAATGTAGTCCAGGACGACAAAGTTGTTGCTTGTATAATTTATTTTGTTTTAAGTTGAGGGGAGGGCACTGACCTGATACCCAAGCAGAAAAGAAGTTTATTTCTTTGACCTGGGCCTAGAAGACTGAATCATATAGATTAGTCAATAGTACCATAACCTCTAGAATTCAGGGCCTAAAAGAGCCAAAGTGGACCAAAGTGGATTTATGATCATGAATGAAGGAATGGATGAATCAACAAATCAATGAATGAATCATTGAATGAATGAATGCAGCATTTAAGTCTTTACTATGTTGCAGACACTTCACTAAACTCTGGGAATACAAGTAAAAAAAAAACATGATTGTACTTATCCTCCAGGAGTTTATAATCTAATGCTTCAAGGCAACTGATGATGCAGTATGCAGTAGAAAGAGTGCTAGGCCTTGAGTCAAGACCTATGTTTAAATCTGGTCCCAGACACTTAACTCTCTGTGACCCTGAACAAGTCATTTAACCACTGTTTGCCTCAGTTTCCTCAACTATAAAGTAAGGATCATAATATCACCTACCTCCCAGAGTTCTTGTGAGGGTCACATAAGATAATATTTGTAAAGCACAGTGCCTGGCACATAGTAGTGTCTAATAAATGCTTGTTTCCTTCTTTCCTTCCTCCCTTTCGTCTTTACTTTGCCTTAGAAGACAACATATACATGGGAGTACTTGACAGGGAAAAGAGTTTTGGTCTGAACGGTTTCACGGATTGAGTTACCTCATAGGACAATCTATTATAGGCTTTATCTAAAAGCAATGATAGTTTTGGTTTGATTATTGTATGCAGAGCAAGAAGGGTGAAAGGGGATAAAGGAACTTTCCATCTACTCTGTTTATATATTCTAATAAACTTAATTATTTACATTCTCTCTTCCCCACTAAAATGTATACTTCTTGAGGGCAGGGACTATTTTCTTTGCATTTCTTTGTATACCCAATGCTTAATTTGATAAATTCTTATTGACTAACTGATAGACCTATTGATATATAGTAGTAGATAGGACTGGCTAAAGAGCCATCAGGGAATCAGGGTACCATACCCCCTTTCATTATGCTACCCATCCATTAGTTCCTACATAGGATATGACATTGGTGAAAAGATGTATTCTTTGTTCTGAGTTTCCAAGTCCACAGAGTTTGACAGTTTACTTATATAGGTGGCTAACAAAGCCAGCTACTAGTTCTTAGGTAACTTGCCAGATGATGGGGTTAATGTATGTCCAGGTCAGTGTTTCCCTTCCAGCTCTACATACACTCTTCCTGACAACTGGTAGGTAAAGTAAGAGTGAGCACCAAGCTGAGCCCTGCATCTTGAGACTGACAGCCCTGAAAATTGCATGAAGCTTTGTTTCTCTCTTTAATGCCATGAATGCAGAATTGCTCTAGCTCCGGCAAATAAAGCTAGATTGAGATAAACTGAGGCCAGTCAACTAGTTCAACATCTACACAGATTCATTCAATTTATGTATTGACTTTTATGGTCATCAACAATGACCTGTATATAGTAAAACTTGAACAAAGGTAATAAACCATAATCATAATAAATGCAACAGACATATGCTGACTTTTTAACGTAGTCTAACAAATAAATGTGAGTAAGTGACCCTTATCAACCTACAGACATGTTTTCCTAGGCCTCTCCTGCCCCAGAAAAGCCACACTGCTGGTAAATTTGATGAAATCAGCTTCTACTACTACTTACCTGGCAAAGAAACTGCTTGCTGTAGGCAAATGGAATGATGGCTATTTGCCAGAATGCATTTAGCATATTTCTAACTCAGCTGATTTAATGACTACTAATAAAATGCGTAACAATCTGTATGCTTATTTCAAAGAATATCAAGATTTATAGTCACTTGGATTCAATATTGATTTCCACTTCACTTGAATCAATATTAGTTCCTTTGTTCAATACATCCTTGATATTCACCTAATCTGCCAACAACATCAGCTTTCATCAATGGCATAAATTGAGTGGACAAATTATATATGGAAGGTGTTTATGAATTTCATCCATGTAAAGGATAGAATTTTGTGAACATTTTTGTTCCTGGGGAAGCCATTGACTTTGGTGGAACAGGATGGAACAAAGACAGGTGCTCACATCCTTAAAGGGAAAATTTTCTTTCCTTCATTTTTTCCTTAGTAGAAACCTACCAATTTAAAGAAACTGTCCTCATTTAAAAAAACAAATACCCATTTTAATTTTATATCCAGCTCAGAGAAAAGTTACGAGGGAATATAAGATTGCTCCAAAACTTCATAGAGTCATAGTTTCATCCACCTTCATCCTCACTCCCCACCACTGCAGACTACAACCCTTAGTGCTTTAGTGGATGGTCTCCCAGAGCTGCTGTGGTTGGAAAAATTGATGACCCTCTGACCAATCTTGAACTGAGGCTCCCTGAACTTAACTGGTAGGCTTATCCTTGAACAATGGATGTTACCAAGCCTGCTCTCAAAGCCCTTGAAGTTTGAGGTCTACTAGAACTTAGGTTCCTCTGGTAAATCCTTCAAGGACCCAGGGTCACCATGGGGAGGCATCAGAGGACACTAGGGAAGGAGTACCTAAGAAAGTAGAAAAGATAAAGGGCACTCATAACTATATTTTATAAGATTCCATTGAAGGAATTCGGGATGTTTAGCCTTGAGAAAGAAAAAAGGAAGATAATTTTATTGTCTTTAAATTTTATAAAGGCTATAGAGTGAAAGGAGAGTTAAGTACATTCTCTTTGACCCAAGACAGAAAAAGTAAACAGATTTCAGTTTAGGTAAATCTAAAGAAGAACTGCCCATTACTATCCAAAAATGTAATGGTTTGCAGCCCAAGGCAGTCACTGTCACTAAAGGTGCTAAAGGAGGGTCTATAATAGCTGCTTGTCAGGGAGTTTGTAGAGGAAATTCATCCACCTGGCTTGGATTTCAACTAAATGATGACTAAGGTTGCTTTGAACTGTGGGATTCTATAATTCTGATGTTAAATGCATATGCTGTGATTAAAGATATGTAGAAGGTATTTATTTGCAACAGGAAAGAATGACAAATTTATGAACCAGAATTTGGTTACTTTTTCTTTTGTGAAGCATACTTATTTCTTCACTTAAGTAATACTACATATCAATTTGCATTACTCATCTGCTTACTCCCAGTGAGGTGGGAATAGGGGATAGATCATTGGGCCTGAAATCAAGAACTGAGTACAAATCCATCCTTAGATACTAGACTGTGACCCTGGAAAAGTCAATTAATATTAGTTTGTCTCAGTTTTCTAAACTATAAAATGGAAATAATAATAGCACCTACTTTGTAGTCCTTGTGAGGATCAAATGAGATAATATTTGTAAAGCATTAGCATAGTCCCCAACACATAGTACTCATCATATAAATGGTTTTTTTCTTAAAGTTTTCTGTACATGACATACCATCTTCTATCTCATTGTCTATGTAGAGGGTACCCATCATATAAGGAATGCTCTATCTCCTCAATACATTTCTTGGAATCTCTAGAGCCCTTTTAAAATAGCTAAAGTGCCAGTCCCTACAGGAAGGAGCCTTTCATTATTCCCCAAGTTGCTGATGCCTACAGTTACTTTCTATTTATTTTCTACTTGTTTTCCACTTTCTTATTTATGCCATTGCCCTCTCCTCTTCCCCTCCAGTAGAACGTAAGCTTCTTGAGGGCAGGGGTTTTCATTTTTGTCTTTAAATCCTGAGTATCTATTGCATTGGTGTTTCACAAATGATTGTTGAATCTAATAGAATTCTATGTGTCAGCATACAAATCCAGGCTAAGTCTTAATCCTTACTTTTCAAAAGAAAGCTAAAATTGTAAATGATTTATGACATCCAAACATATTTTTATTTATGCATGGATATCACTGGTTTTAATTTAAGTAGATTCTCTTACTTAAAATAACCAATATCTTACACGTAGTAGGCAATTCATAAATATCTGTTTAAATGGTAGAAACAAGTAATTATCACTAGCCATAAAATTGTGAAATGAATAAAATTAATGTTTGTTTGATAATTTTGTTCTTTTCTGGTGCAGTCCTTGATTTCTAACATATACTAGTGGTGAGGAAAACCATTAAAAGATGGAAACAAAGAGACAGAGGAAAAGAACTAAGAAGGGAAACTGATCATGCTAAACGGAGATACTGTACCCACCAATCACAAGACAGTCACTGATAGAATACTGAAAGGTGGACAGATAGAGTGAGAAATAAGGAACACTTTCAGTAAGTAAGACAAATGGCCCATTGAATGGGCCTAAAGAGTTAAAAGTTGGCTTTATTGCCTTTCGTGGTCCCCATTTGTCAACAAAATGTCTTTTTTCTTTTTTTTTTTGGTCTTTATTAATTTGTTTGTTTACTTTTAGTTTACAAGATTCAACTCCACAATTCCTTGAGTTTCAAATTTTCTCTCCCTCCCCTCCTCCCATGATGGCATACAATCAAGTATAGGATCTATAAATACTTTCACATTAGACATTCGTCAGGTTATAAAGACGAATTGTATCAGATGGAATGAAAAATGGTAAAAAGGAAACAAAACCAAACAAGAAAAAGAAAAAGATCAGGTAGTTTGCTTCAATCTGGATTCAAACTCACTTCTTTCTGGTTCTTTCTCTGGATGTAGACATCTCTCTCCATCATGAATCTTTTGGGATTGACTTATATCATTGCACTGCTGAGAAGAGTCCAATCTATCAAAGTTTGTCATCACACATACATTGTGTCTGTAATTGTGTACGGATTTCTCCTGGTTCTACTCTTCTCACTCAGCATCAGTTCATATAAGCCTCTCCAGGTAAATATGAAGTAAGTCTGCTCCTCGTTTCTTATAGCACAATAGTATTCCATTCCATGCATATACCAGAACTTGTTCAGCCATTCCCCAATTGATGGTCACCCCCTCAGTTTCCAATTCTTTGTTACCACAAAAAGAAATGCTATAAATATTTTTGTACATATGGGTCTTCCTCCCACTTATATGATCTCTTTGAGATACAACCCTAGAAGTGGTATTGCTGGGTCAAAGGGTATGAAATTATTTATAGCCCTTTGGGCATAATTCCAGATTGCTCTCCAGAAAGGTTGGATCAGTTCACAACTCCACCGGCAATGCATTAGTGTTCCAATTTGCCCACATCCTCTCCAGTATTTGTCATTTTCCTGTTTTGTCATCTTAGCCAATCTGACTGGTGAGATGTGGTACCTCAGAGTTGTTTTGATTTGCATTTCTCTAATCAATAGTGATTTAGAGAATTTCTTCATATGCTTATAGATATCTTTAATTTCTTTCTCTGAAAACTTCCTGTTCATATCCTTTGACCATTTATCAATTGGGGAGTGACTTGTATTCGTATAGATTTGACACAATTTCCTGTATATTTTAGAAATGAGTCCTTTATCAGAGACATAGGTTGTAAAAATTCTTTCCCAATTTCCTACCTCCCTCTTAATCTTGGTTACATTGGCTTGGTTTGTAATCAAAGTTTTCCATTTTGCATTTTATAATGCTCTCTAATTCTTGTTTGGTCATAAAGTCTTTCCCTCTCCAGATATCTGACAGGTAAACTATTCCTTACTTTCTGAGATTGCTTACAGTATCAACCTTTATACCTAGAGCATGCACCCATTTATACTTGCTTTTGGTATATGGTGTTAGATAATGGTCTATGCCCAGTTTCTGCCATACTATATTCCAATTTTCCCAGCAATTTTTGTCAAACAGTGAGTTCTTATTCCAAAACCTGGGGTCTTTGGGTTTATCAAACAGTAGATTACTATAGTCATTGACTGCTGAGTCTCATGTACCCAATCTATTCCATTGATCTATGCCTCTATTCCTCAGGCAGTACCAAGTAGTTTTGAGGACTGCTGCTTTATAATACAGATTAAAATCTGGTATAACTAGTCCACCATCCCTAGCATTTCTTTTCATTAATTCCCTTGATATTCTGGACCTTTTGTTCTTCCAAATGAATTTTGTTACTATTTTTTCTAGCTCTATAAGGTAGTTTTTTGGTAAACTGATTGGTGTGGCACTAATATATAATTTAATTTAGGTAAAATTGTCACTTTTATTATATTAGCTCAACCCAGCCATGAGCAATTAATGTCTTTCCAATTAGATCTGACTTTATTTGTGTGAAAAGTGTTTTCTAGTTATGATCATATAGGTCCTAGGTTTGTTTTGACAGGTAGATTCCCAAATATTTTATAGTGTCCACAGTAACTTTAAGTGGGATTTCTTTTTCTATCACTTGCTGTTGAATTTCACTAGAAATATAGAGGTATGCTGAGGATTTATGTGGATTTATTTTATATCCTGCAACTTTGTCAAACTTATTTATTGTCTCAAGTAGTTTTTTACTTGATTCTCTAGGATTCTCTAAGTATATCATCATATCATCTACAAAGAGTGATAGCTTGGCCTCTTCTTTGCCTAATTTGATTCCTTTGATTTCTTTTTCTTCTCTAATTGCTACTGCTAACATTTCTAGTACCAGATTGAATAAGAGGGGTGATAGTGGACACCCTTGTTTCACCCCTGATCTTATGGGAAATGCTTCCAGCTTCTCCCCATTACATATAATACTTGCTGATGGTTTTAAATAGATGCTACCCGTTATTTTAAGGAAGGCTCCATTTATTCCTATACTTTCTAGTGTTTTTTAATAGGAATGGATGTTGTATTTTGTCAAAAGCCTTTTCTGCATCTATTGAGATGATCATGTGGTTTCTGCTAGTTTTATTGTTGATATGCTCAATTATACTAATGGTTTTCCTAATATTAAACTGTCCTTGCATTCCTGGAATAAATCCTACCTGATCAAAGTGTATTATTCTTCTGATAAGTTGTTGTAGTCTTTTAGCTAATATTTCATTTAAAATTTTTGCATCTATATTCATGAGGGAGATTGGTCTATAATTTTCTTTCTCTGTTTTATCTCTTCCTGATTTAGGTATCAGTACCATATTTGTGTCATAAAAAGAATTTGGTAGGATTCCTTCTTCACTAATTTTTCCAAATTTTGTAGAGTATTGGAATCAATTTTTCTTTAAATGTTTGATAGAATTCACTAGTAAATCAATCTTTCCCTGGAGATTTTTTACTAGGGAGTTCACTGATGGCTTGTTTGATTTCTTTTTCTGAGATGGAGTTATTTAAGTGATTTACTTCCTCTTTAGTTAATCTGGGAAACTTGTATTTTTGTAAATATTCATCCATTTCACTAAGATTGTCGAATTTATGTGCATACAATTGAGAAAAATAATTCCTAATTATTGTTTTGATTTCCTCTTCATTGGAGGTAGATTTACCCTTTTCATTTTTGATACTCATAATTTGGTTTTCTTCTTTCTTTTTTTATCATATTGACTAAGGGTCTATCAATTTTGTTGGTTTTTTCATAAAACCAGCTCTTGGTTTTATTTATTAGTTCAATAGTTTTCTTAATTTCAATTTTATTAATCTCTCCTTTGGTTTTCAGTATTTCTAATTTAGTATTTAATTGGGGATTTTCAATTTGTTCTTTTTCTAGGTTTTTCAATTGCCTACCGAATTCAATGACCTCCCTTTTCTCTAATCTATTCATGTATGCACTCAAGGATATAAAACTTCCCCTAAGAACTGCTTTTAATGCATCCCACAAATTCTGGTATGTTGTCTCATTATTGTCATCCTCTTGAATGAAATTACTGATTGTTTCTATAATTTCTTGCTTGACCTACTCATTCTTTAGGATTAAATTGTTTAATTTCCAATTAGTTTTTAGTCTATCTTTACATGGCCCTTTATTGCATATAATTTTTATTGCATCATGATCTGAGAAGGATGAATTTAATATTTACACCTTTCTGCACTGAATTGTGAGGGTTTTTTTTGCCCTAGTACATGGTCAATTTTTGAGTATGTGCCATAAACCACTTAGAAGAATGTATATTCCTTTTTATCCCCATTCAATTTTCTCCAGAGATCTATCATATCTAGCTTCTCTAAAATTCTATTCACCTCAACTTCTTTCTTGTTTATTTTGAGGTTAGATTTATCAAGTTCAGAGAGGGGAAGATTAGTATAGTTTTGCTATCTTTTTCTCCCTTTAATTTCCTTAACTTCTCCTCTAGGAATTTGGATGCTATACCACTTAGTGCATATATGTTAAGTAACGATATTGCTTCATTCCTGATGGTGCCTTTTAGCAGGATATAGTTTCCTTCCTTATCTCTTTTAATTAGATCTATTTTTGCTTTTGATTTATCTGAGATGAGGATTGCTACCCCTGCTTTTTTTACTTTAGCTGAGGCATAATATATTCTACTCCAGCCTTTTACCTTTACCCTGTGGGTATCCCTTTCTTTCAAATGTGTTTCTTGTAGACAGTATATTGTAGGATTATGGTTTTTAATCCATTCTGCTATCCACCTTTGTTTTATGGAAGAGTTCATCCCATTCACATTCACAGTAATGATGACTATCTGTCTCTTTCCCTCCATCCTATTCCCTCTCCTGCTTATGTTTTTGTTTCCCTCCTTCTCCCTTCCCCTCCTTAAGGGTTTTCCTTTTGACCACTACCTCCCTCAGTGTTCCCTTCCGGTGACCACCCCCCCCCCCCTTTACCTACCCTCTCCCCTTACTACTATCCCTTTTTATCCCCCCTTACCCTTCTACGGCCTATAGGACACAATAGATTTTTATACTTATCAAAGTATGGTTATTCCCCCTTTGACACCAAACCGATGAGAGCAAATTTCGTAGAGTGCTCCACTCCCTCCCTCCTTTCCCTCTATTTAATGAGTTTTCATGTCTTTTCACATTAGAATCTTAAACTTAACTGATTATGTTCATCCCTCTTTGAACCAGAACCAGTGAGAATAATGTTCAAATGATGTTCCTCTCCCTCTTTCCTTCCCCTCTACTATAGTGTGTTTTTATGCCTCTTCATATGGCATAATTTACCTTTTCTGTCTCATCCTTTCCTTTTATCCCATTACAGATTACAGTCCCTATGACCCCCTTAATAAGTTTTTTTTTTATCAGATTAGTTCATTTATTCCCACACCCTCTATCTATGTATAACCCTTTGAAAGGTCATGATAACCATATAAATTTCGATATTGACAGTTATCAGCTTCTCATATAGGGATGTAAACATTTTACTCTCATTGCATGCCAAGTTATGTGCATGTGTGCATGATTGTACATGTGTGTATGCATGAGTGTGTGTTTTCCTTGTTTACCTTTTTATGTCTTTCTTGAGTATTTTAATTGCAGATCAAATTTTTCCATTGAGCTCTGGCTTTTTCATCAGGAAAGTCTGGAAGCCCCTTATTTCATTAAAGGATCATCTCCTTGCTTGAAAGATTATGCTCAGTTTTGCCAGGTAGTTAATCCTTGGTTGCAGTCCTAGCTCTTTTGCCCTACAAAATGTCAAATTCTAATCCCTCTGATCTTTTAAGAAGCTGCTAGCCCCTGTGTGATCCTGACTGTAGTTCCACCATATTTGAATTGTTTTTTTTTTTTTGGCTAGTTTCAGTATTTTCTCCTTAATACTGTAATTCTGGAATTTGGCTACCATATTTCTTGGAGTTTTCAATTTGGGAACTCTTTCAGGAGGAGTCCGGTGAATTCTTTCGATAACTATTTTACCTTCTGATTCCAGTACTTCAAGACAGTTTTCTTTGACAATCTCTTGGAGGATGTTGTCTAGTCTGCTTTTTTCATCATGGCTTTCTGGTAGACTAATAATTCTTAAGTTATTTCTCCTCGATCTGTTCTCTAGGTCAGTTGTTTTTCCAGTGAGATATTTTACACTTTCTTCCAGTTTTTCAATCTTTATATTTTGTTTGATTGACTCTTGGTGCATCATAGAGTCCTGAGCTTCAATTTGACTGATTCTAATTTTTAGTGAATTATTCTCTTTGGTTAGTTTTTGAAGGTCCTTTTTTAGGGAGGTATTTTCTCCAATTAGTTCACTAATTTTACTTTTCTTCAGTGAGACTTTTTTTCCAATTTGGTCACTGTAGATTTAAATTTGTCTTCTAACTCCCTAATTTGGCCTTTAAAATCTTTCTTGAGCTCCTCCAAGCATGCTTTTTGGGCTTGAGACCATTTCATATTCATTCTGTAGTCTTAGGTGTGAGTATAGAGTCCATATTTTCCTCTGTATTTGGTTGTTCTTGATTGCTATAATAATCTCTAATCTATTTTCTTGCCTTTCCCTTCTCCTCAGCTTTCTTCCTTCCCATTGTAATTTCCTATTTCCTAATTTCTTAGGCTGGGAGCTAAGGGCCTGGTTGTTGACTTTGTGTGCTGTAGCCTCTGGGTGTATAGATTGAGGCCAAGGCAAGGGCTCTCAGTGTTTCCCCGGAGTTACACAGAGGCTGTGGGGGAAGGGTGGTCTGACCACTTCAGATTTCTGCCTCTGCCCCTGGGCTCAGGCAGGCTTTTGCTGGTCATGTAAGGTGGGGCTTATTGGGACTCCTCCCCCTCTTCTCTTCAGACTCCTTGCTGCCTCAGTTACACCCCTTCTCAGTGGCTTCTAAGCTCCAGGCTATTTCCACTATCTAAATTTTCACTCTCTCTGAGATTTCACTCTGGGTGGGACACTTATCCCTAGGTTTTCTAGGTCAAGGAGAGGGAATTGGAGTAGCCAGAGTTTACTTTGCCATCCTGGCCCCTGGAAAAACAGGCAGGCGATTTCTAAACTTCCAGGCTGGGAGTTGATAGCCCCAGGAGAAGCTACTCTCTCTGCTGGGGGCCCCGAGCCCTCTCTTACATGGCTCCAGTGGATCCTCTGTCTAGTGGTTAGATGCTGGTGAGACAGCTGCAAATCGCCCTTGGGGTGGGTGAGTCTGCTGGCTGGGGCTCCTTCTCTCTCTGCTGTAGTCTGCTCTCTGAGCTGCTGCAGCCCCCCCCCCCCCCCCCCCACCCCCCCCCCCCCCCCCCCCCCCCCCCCCCCGCATGCTCCGCACTCCCCCCTGTCCAGACCCACATGGGAACCTTCCTGGGCTGGATTCCACCAAGCTCTGTCTTCCAGTGGATTCCGACACTCCAAAATCTGCTCAGATTCACTTTCCAAATTTCAGTGACAGGATTCACGGAGGAGCTTAAAAAAGTTACTGCTTCTGTTCCACCATCTTGGCTCCACCTTTCAAAATGTCTTTTTTTTCCAGAGACATTTGGAGCTTGTGGAGCCATTAGCTTCCCTATAGTCTTTCCTAGGTGGGAAGACAATCTAAGAAACTCTATATGTCCTCACCATAAACAATCAAAACCATCTCTGACATCAAAGGCATGTAATTTCTGATTCTTTGCCTTCTACTTTTAAAAGGAGGTGGGGGGAGTCAGAAAAGAAGGAATACTAAGCAAAACTTTTCAGGAGTTTGAGTTTCCTATCTGTCTTTTGACCTTCTCATGTTAGGTCTAGAAAGGACTGAGTAAAATAGAGGATTGGCCGATTGAATAAATATTCATCAGAGGCATACCATATGCAAAGCATCGTGCTGGGCACTGACTGGCAGGGAGATACACAAATGAAATGTGGCAGGGTCCCAGCCCTTTTTGAATTTATGCTGAAGTAAAAATTTATGGAAATAACAATAATATAAAACAGAATGTTATATGAGTCAGGGTCCCTTGACAGACATGGCCAAGGAAAAGAAGGTCCCAGAAGGTAAGATCAAATTTGGAGTTGTTGCTGATCTTTTTCATCACCCAAAATCAACCAGTTTTTTTTTTTCCATTATTGATGAGAACAACACGTATGGTTCACTATATCAGGCCATCTGTTCTACTCATGCCTCATTTTGTTCCCCCACTATCTTCTCAACAACTGCCTTAACACCTGGTCCAGAGACCATACCTGGACAATTTAGGCCTTTCAGCTGAGCTACCCACAATCCTAACTGGGTGTTATCTCTCATGTGACCAATTCTATCAGGCCAGCTATACTCTAGCCATGTTCCACCTTAGCCTCCTGCCATATTTTTGCCATCTGTCTTGCTTTTAGTTCTCAAACTCCCATCCTGGGCTCTGGGGGTTCTGACTTGTGACTTCTTTATGTTTGGGCCGCTATATCAGACCAATGGTTTCAGTTGTGCTTCTCCGCCCCCCCCCCCCACTCCCCATACTTTACTTTCCTAAAATCTTTTTTCCAGCTGGTTGGCCACAATGTCCCCTCTGTACCAGCCACCTTCCTGTTCTGGAATCATAATCAAAGCAATACAGTTATTACTCCTTGCTACTGAAAAGAAGATATTATTCTTCTCCTTTATTTTTCTTCTTGCCATCCCTATAGCTTTCCAAACCAAAATGCCCCTCCAGATCACCATTCTACTCTATTGCTTTGTCTCAGCCATTGGAATATAAACTCTTCAAAGTTAGGGGGTTTCTGTATCACCCAGCACTTAGCACCAGACTTGACACATAATAAATATTTAATAAATGTTTTTCATTCATTTATCAAGATCTCAGGCAGTTTGCATTATAGCCTGACAAATAAAATGTTCCAAGAGATACACTGGGGAAAGAGAGAAAGCCATGAGGAGGATCAGATTTAGAGAATCATGCTACTTTTCCAAAGCAAAATCTTCACCTGGTTATACCATCTTTCTGCCTTCCCATGACAAATAGCTATGCAACAACAATAAACAGGGCCAGTCTAAAATATACCAGCCTTAAAGTTATAGCTCTTTGCTCTTATCAGTAGTCTATAGGTTTCCTCAGAATAGGAAAGACATTGATGCAGTTATCAGGACTATTTCTTTTTGCCAGCTACTATTTGCTGGCCCCACAGCTTAGTTCCTCTGGTTTCTTTAATGTACCCAGCAAATGTATTAGAGGAGTGTAACCCTAGTGCTGAATAACACCCGAGGAAGAAAAAATCATTTGCAACTAAAGGAGTCAAACATAAATCCCCAGGAGACGCACATGTAATGGATTAGGTAGATAGACAAAGGAGAAGGTTGAAAGTATACAGTAATATAATCTCTGAGAGAAATCAATATTATATTATTATATTAATAACTAATGATTAATTTGTGATCTACCCTTTTGTCTTCTTATTTCTGCTAAAAACCTATATCCTGAAAAATTTAGTCAGCCTCTGAAGGGCATGGCTGAATGATGAGATTTGCTTCTAACCCTCAAGGCACATGCTTGTTGTTAACTAAGACCCTGTAAAGAGAATGGGAACTTGAAGATCTTCCCTGCCCCTTAATAGACCTAGGGGGGGTCTATTCTAGAGGAAGACGTCCCCTGCTTTGAAAGTAAACTCTGCTACCTAATAGGCTGAATGTAATCACATGGAGCCTGTGATGGAGGGAATTTGCTGAAGAGTAGATCAGAGTCCACAGGAAGCTGGTAGGCAGAGCTAGAGAGATAGTGGGGAAGAGAGAATGCTCAGGCAAGGATTCAGATAGGCTTGTGAGTAGATATTCATCTTGTATTGCTTTGTGGGAAGGCTGAAGGATGCTGTGGCTCTCAGTGTTATTATGGCTTCTGAATATCTTTGGTACTATGATGGAATAGGCTTACTGGTTTTGGGATTCAGTTTTCTGATGTCTAAATGAATGCTTCAGTTCTGTCCTCTACCTGGAGAATCTGGTATATTTTGCAATCAAACACCATGTGATATGTATAGTCATGGTCTTTATTGTAACCATGGGTGCTGTAAATATTGCATTGGTGCTACAGACCCCACATAACTGGAGACATAATTTCTGTTTAGGGTGTAAACAGAATGCAGTCTGAGTGAGCCTTTGCTGGAGGAAGAATCCCCTCTCCTTGGTCCCCTCTATTAGGGTTTAGGGTGACTCAGGCCATTAAGAAGAAAACTAGCTAAAGAGGTCAGGGTGGAGATGGCTTCTCCTTGCCCAGATGTCTTATGACTGCTGAGTCTCAAGGGGCAGCTAGGTGGTACAGTGAATAGAGCACCAGCCCTGGAGTCAGGAGGACCTGAGTTCAAATCCAGACTCAGACATTTCACACACACACACACACACACACACACACACACACACACACACCTAGCCATGTGACCTTGGGCAAGTCACTTAACCCCAACTGCCCTCCAAAAAGCAAACAAACAAAAGATTGCTGAGTCTAGTGATCAAGCCCATTCTCAGTAAGAGGAGCTGAAAACTTTTATCCCACATCCTCATTAAATATCCTCCAATCATGGTTGAGTTTCACTTTTCAGAAAAGTTCCCTTTTAGAAAGGATGTAAGACATATCAGGGTCTCCCTTGGAGTCTTAGATTACTGAAAGACTATCAATTTGGTTACCAGGGACCATCAATTTATTGATTGCTAGCTAGCCTAATTAATAAATTGATTATTAATTACCCAGAAACTCCATCTCTTGGGGTTTTCATTGGTCTTATCTCTACACCCAGATAACATATGCAGTAAGAAGAATATTGGTCAGAAGACCAGGTCTCAAGTGCTACCTCTGAGGCTTATTTGTTATGTGACTTTAAATCATGTAAAATCTCTGAGGTTACTATTCTCTTCCAACTCTATGCTCAGGAAAGACAGAAGGAAACAATATTTTTTAAGCACCTATTATGTTCCAGGCACTGCATGAAGTGCATCCCAAATATGATCTCATTTGATCTTCATAATAACCCTGGGATGTAGATATGATTATTCTCTTTTTACAGTTGAGGAAAGTGAGGCAGACGGAAGATAAGTGACTTTCCCAGGGTCACATACCTAGTGTCTGATGCTGTATTTGAACTCAGGTATGCCTAACTCCAAGCCTAGTTCTCTATCCACTGCAAATAATGTCCTAAAGATAATTGTTTGTGTCATTAGGATCTAGGACTTCCAAATATGATGCCCTCTCTTTACAGGGGATCTGATGGTTCTGTAAACTCTAGGTATCCTTGGGAATTTTTTTTAAATCAATGAATGAAAACTAGGACATACAAATAAATAAAGTTGCCTCCTGACTCTTCAGAACCTCTCAGTGGCTTCAGTTGAGAAAATTTCATAGCACTGTATGGAGGTCTCATAACATGGGAAGAGGAGAAATAAGGTGGCTGAGAAGTTCTTCTGTAGGATCCCAAAGAACTCTTTGATTAACAGCTATTGATGCTTTCTCATCCCTAACTCCACCCTTCTACCAAGTTAAATTGCATACAGTTTAGATATGTATACATGTTGTCCCTCCTGATAAGAATATAAGTCCTTGGAGAACAGAAAATTTCATTTTAGCCTTTATAGTCCTAGGGCTTGGCATAGTAGTTGGCACTAATTAAATGCTTGTTGACTGATTGATTTATAACAAAGTCAGAAAACAAGATATGGGTGGGGAAAGTAAAGACCCATAGGTCATTGTGTGCCATAGTGTCATTGTGTCCCATAGGACAGTGTGTGGAATGGAAACTATGCCAGAACTAGGATCAAAACAAAGTTTTATGGGATATTGAGAGTTGGTGTTTCAGGCCATTTGGTCCTGTAGTAAGCAACAAAAGGCTGAACTTGAAAAACAGGTTTTTTTCAATATTCTATATCTAAGATTCAATGGATATGATCAAATTTTTTATGCTTAGGCAGCCCTATGCCATTGTTTCCCTGGAATTCATTTCAAATGGACAGCTCTGTCTGCTACAGCCCTCTTCTTTTCAGTGTGTCCTGAATAACTTGACCTTTTCCTTAACAAGTGCCTTATTTGACTCTGAATCACCTCACCATGCAAGATGCTACTGATACATGAATTTCCATATGTTGAAGTGAGGCTAAGTTATGAACTAAGCCACTATAGTTATCGTTTATGTTATATAACAGCAGCTACAAGAGTATTTCCCTCAATTGGAAGTATCCAGAGGGACACTGGGAGTTGTCTGATTCGCTGTGTTCACTATCTAACCATGATCAATCTAAACATACTAATTTTTTTCCTTAAATCCTACCAAAATGTGCAGTTGGTCTTGCTCTTGCCTTTTATTGACATAACAGTAGCATTTATATCACATGACTATCCATTTAGAGAGTAATTGCTGCCAAATGTTGGAGAATGGGTAAGAAACATGGATCACTTCTATAATCCTTGATTTAAGTCCTCAGACCTGGCAATAGTCTCTGTCTCTCTCTCTCTTTCAATGGAAAAAATTCCACTGCTGAAAGAGCTTACATTCTAATGAGAGAAGACAACAAGGGTATATAGAGGTATAAAGAGAATAAACAGAGCTTTAATCCTCATTGGTAGAGGTACTTAAGCAGCAAAAATTCCTTCTGGGGTGGCTAGGTGGTGCAGTGAATAGGGCACTGGCCCTGGATTCAAGAGGACCTGAGTTCAAATCCGGCCTCAGACACTTAACACAAAAACTAGCCATGTGACATTGGGCAAGTCACTTAACCCCAACTGCCCTCCAAAAAGCCAAAAAAAAAATTCCCTATAATACTGAAATCATAAGACTCCATTCCTATTGCCCACCAGAGAAAGAGAGAGAGAGAGACAGAGAGAGAGAGAGAAAGACAGAGAGAGAGAGAGAGAGAGAGAGAGAGAGAGAGAGAGAGAGAGGAGGAAGGAAGGAAGGAAGGAAGGAAGGAAGGAAGGA
>NW_027187419.1:10821314-10836958 GCF_028583685.1 Petaurus breviceps papuanus | reverse complement strand
AGGAAGGAAGGAAGGAAGGAAGGAAGGAAGGAAGGAAGGAAAAAAAAGAAAGAAAGACCACTATTCTTAGTCCAGGATCCTTAGAAACTCGTTGTCTAGGCTGGGCATTCACACACGTTTTATCCCTGGGCCTTGGAAAATCACCCTTGTCTTTCCATAATGTACGAACTGCATCAAATTCTGTTCTTTGTACTTTATTTTGGTGATTAATTTTGCCTTCAAATTGAATCATTTGTGTCCTCCAGAGTCTTGATCTCTGTGTCCTATGATTTGTTGGGGTCACTGGTTAGAGCAGCTCTCAGTGCAATTTTAGAGAGTTCATTCCTAGGCCCTGTCACCTGAAGGTCTCTCAATGATTTATAAGAGATACTCCGAGCATGGAAACCCAGAAAAATGAAGCTGTCTATATGGAATTTCCATGGAAAATAAGTATCAGAATGCACAGTGGAATGTGACTCTCAATCCTTGCTGCTGCCACTCATCAAGTCCTCTCCACCTTCATGTCCTCCCCACTACCCTCCACCATCCCTATTTGTTCAATCTCCTTCCCAGGTCATGTTCAGGCTCATTTATCTTCCTGCTGAGCTGTGGGCACTCTTCATACTGTATTGACTATGAAAATTTTATCATTAAATGTCAGAGGTTTGTGAATTGTGTGGGATTAGCTGCCATGGAAGCAGAATCCTCCTGCTCACCTGCAGAATATGATTAGTACAAACAACTGTGACCCAGTTGTTCCTTCTTAGTCTTGCAAACCAGATCCAGTTCGCCATAATGAGCTTACAGACTTCTTTGCTGGTGGGGAAGATTTTCTGATAAGATTCCTTAAGTTTAGATCTAGAGATTCACTATCAGTTCTATGCCACAAACCAAGGAAACAAACAAACAAAAAGCTTTTGTCCTGATATCCTCATTGGAGATCTAAACAATGGATACCATTGACCATGTGTCATTCACTCATGCACATGTGAGGTGCTGCAACTGCCATTAATTATACAGCATTCTGGTTCTGCTTCAGGGAGCATAGTATCTCTTCCCTAGTATCCCTGACTGGGGATTTTCTGACCTTTCCTCTCCAAAACTTCCTGGAATTGAAGAAATTAAATACATGTATTCGATTGTGGAGGAATTTGGGGAACACTGAGGTCACGAGTTTGAACATGTGCAAAAAAAAAGCAAAGTCTTATCAAATGTATTCACAATTAGCTACTTCTTATTTTATGCCAGTTCCTCCAATGGAAAGGATTGTTCTATTGATCAGTTTAGGCTCAAAGATTTCTGATAGAAACATAAAGAAAATCAAGTCCTCCCACAGCTGTCTTATATACTTAACACAGTGCTTTATGTTGAGGGTATTTCAAAGTAGGAAGTCACTCAACACCCTGGGAGATTTATTCTTGTTTTATGAAAGGGAAAAGGAAGATATTGTACATTTCAGGTTTTGCCTAAATCAATGCTCTCCAACATTTTGGATGTTGTAATACTCAATGATTATGCAATCGTTCCTACCTCCAAATGCTGTAGGGTATGGGGCTTTTATTAAAATAAAAATAAATTTTCTTCTAGAATATTTGGGGCATTTTTAAACATTGTTTTTAAATAACTAAAGATATTTGGGAGTGTCTCAAGACCAGTGGGGGCATCAATGGCTTATAGTCACCAAGAAAGTAGGATGCAAGTTCCTTGAAGACCTGGACTGTTCTTATCTTTGGCTCTGTAACATCAGAAGCTAGGGTCAGCTAGATGTCACAGTTCATAGAGCACTGGACTTGGGGCCAGAAAGACCTGAGTTCAAATCTGACCCCAGACGCTTACTGACTGTATGACCCCGGGTAAATCACTGAACCCATCTGCATCACTCTCCTCAACTGTAAAATAGGAATGATAATAACACATACTTCCGAAGATTGTTGTGAGGATCAGATGAGATAATAATTGTGAAGCACTTAACACCGTGTTGGTACATAGGCAATGCTTAATAAATGCTTGTTCCCTCCCTCCCCCAGAAACTAAAGCCTGGGAACATAGTAGGTGCTTAATAAATGCTGAATTGAGCTAAATTAAATTAAACCACTGTAAGGATCCTACTTGCATGTAATCCTTTCCTTTGACAAAAAATAAAACATCTAGTATGAGAAGATATAGATGAACTAATACAGCATGAACTAAACAGGACCAGGAAAACAGTATACACAATGGCTACAACATAAAAGGAAGGTATGACAACCAAAAGCTGAAACTGATCACTAGTGATTATAATGGCCAAGCTTGCTCCTGGGGAAAAGAGGAGAAAATGCACCTCCCATTCATCTCTGCTGAGTTGTGGGGGGAAGAGTTAGTTATATGTATGGGATGTTGTGTGTGTATGTGAGTGTGTGTGTGTGTCACCAGACACCATGGAGCTTGTATTGGTTATTTTGCCAGACTGACTTTTTTTCTTTCTTTGTTACAAGGGATAGCTTTCTGAATAGGAGAATAGAATGATATATTTAGAAATTAAGGTGACAAAAAACAAAGATATCAATGCACTTAAAAAAAATTAAAACAAGATGATTTGAAAAAAAACAAACTCCTGTGACTGGAGTAAAATGGATGTATCCTCAGTGTCTGCAGACTACGGAAACCATCTGCCAGTCCTGCTGGATGTCCTCTCCTATCCCTTGGCTCCTTTTCTCAGATGATGTGTGCATCAAGTTACTGCATCCTGAAGCACAACTCTCGTTACTATGGCTACTCCAGAGCAAGGACTGCCTGAATGCACCTGGTGCCGCTCCTTGGCTCCACGATGAGCACTGTAGATCCCAAACATCTTAAATAGCTCTCTGCTTTCAATGATATAATTGGATGCATTGCTCATCTGTCGTGCCCAAAGTAGAAACAGACAAGAGGCCATCTGTTCCACCACTCTGTGTTCTTCTTCCTCAGCATGAAGTGCCATCTCAGTGGCTTATTGTTACCATGGAAAGGTGCACCCATGGTAACAATGAACTGGGTGGCCCCAGAGCTGGCCACTTAGCTGCCTGGATGTCACTCTGACTCAGAGTCAACTCCTACATTAGGGGCAGAGCTAGAAAAAAATGGGAGCCCATGGGAATGCTTTATTTGCTCAAAGGTCCTTTCTCTAATACTGTAAAACATTTCATTTCAAATGATATATATGCATGTGTATTTATGTGTGTATCACTAGGTATTCATATATGTGTGTATGCATATATGTACATGTATACACACATATACAGGCATATATGTGTATTTATATATATATGTGTGTGTGTATGTGTTCATAAGTGTAGGCTGATGTGTGTATCTACAAATATCTAGAAGATAGGATCTTAGATCATGGGATCATTGGATTTAGAACTGGAAGTCAACTAGTCTAACTCCCTCATTTTATAGATGAGGAGAATGAGGCTAAGAGAGAAGTGATTTGCCCAACAAAACTCACAGATTCTAAATGCAATAGGTTTGGGTTTGGATTTTTGCTTTGTATCCCACTGTCCTCCAACTAGTCTTTTTATAGATGAGGAAATTGAGACTGAAGGAGAAATTACTTGCCCAAGAAAACTCACAGATTCTAAATGCAGGGTTTATTTATTTTTTTGCTTTGTATCACACTGTTCTCCAAGGTGAACCTTATTTAACCTGGTAGTAACCAAGGCTAAACAAGCAACTAGGTGACACAGTGGATAGAGTAAGGAAGACTCATCTTCCTGAATTCAAATCTGGCCTTAAACACTTACTAGCTGTATGATCCTAGGCAAGTCACTTAACCTCATTTGCCTCGGTTTCCTCATCTGTAAAATGAGCTGGAGAAGGAAAAGAAAACCACAAATGGGGTCACAAAAATAAGATGGGCCTGAAACAACAAACAACAAAAATCAAGGATAAAGGAACTATCAACATACAATGTAAATTTCAGGGTGTTTTTTTTTTTCCTGCTACTTGAGAGAATAATCAAGAAATGTATTAGAAGGGATTGTGAACATAATAACTATACCTAAGTCAATGGAAGGAACAAAAAAATGGAAGGAAGGAAGGAAGGAAGGAAGGAAGGAAGGAAGGAAGGAAGGAAGGAAGGAAGGAAGGAAGGAAGGAAGGAAGGAAGGAAGGAAGGAAAGACTGTATAAAGATACTGACCAAGTTTATACCAAAAGTCATGCAAGAAAATAAACCTTCTTCCAATCTTTGAAGAGGTGGGGAACAACAGGTATGGAATACTTAGTTGATATAATTGTTAGTTCTGATGAACTACAGTGTTTTCTTTCTTTCTTTTCTTTATTACAAGACATGACTCACAGGGTAGAGTATGGGAGATTGATTTATTTGGAAATAAATATAAAATAAAAATGAAAGTTACATATACATATATGTGTGTATATATCTATAGATAGATAGACAGACTGTAAGATACCTGTGTATTGATAAAATTACTAGCTTAAAATCAGAATTAATAATCCCAGTGGTTTTGAGCAAATCTAAATTATCCTATTTGGACAGAGTCCTGGCTTGACACACATTTTTGTGCATAGGAACAAGAATATACGTGAAAGGCTTTCCCTCATAAGAAACAAAAGCATGTAGACATAAAAATCACAGAATAAAGTTATCTTGCCTAAGTATCTAGGGAATAAAGCAATTGTGTAGGTAGGGGCTGATATTTCATAAGTCCTCTGGCCAAAATTCATCAAGCAAATTATTTTAGGAATAGGTGGAAAGTATATGTCTCAGGATGTACATATAGGGTGTTTATGGACAAGTATTCATTTCCAAGGCTAATATAAGTAGAGATATAAAAATCTTAGGCAGAAATGTTTCAAATAGGTCAGTTTTGATACAGGCTGGAAGAAAAAATGTATCCAACATAAAAAATTTGATGTGAGTATGTAAAGGGATAAAACTAATTTAAATAATAAGTGATATGAAATGGAAACTCCAAGTTTCCTATGGCAGTGTGGTCAAACTCAAACAGAAAGGGGGCCACTAAATCATACAAAAAGATCCCTGTAGGCTTGCATATTGAGTTAAGAAAGCACATACTAATATTATCTATGTTCCATTGTATTTTCATTTACCTTGTTAAATATTTGCCAATTACATTTTAATTTGATTTGGGCAGCACCTCTGAATGTTGCAGGTTGTGTGTTTGACACCTCTGTCCTATAGAACCCTCTTTTGTTTTCCACTATGGTTATGAATATTTTTGGTAATCAATTTCAGAACTAAATATTTTAAAATTTAGAATGTGTGTTAGAGAACAATATGCTAAATTAAATAATTTAAAAATGATTGTTACAAAATTTAAGTGTAATTCAAATTTTGTTCTTTATTTTATTTATTTTAACAAATAGTCTATGAATTCAAGTGAGCTTAGAAAGCAAGTACACCTGCCTCCAAATTTGCTCCTAGACTAATCATTTACATACCCCTAACACACCAACTCGCATAAATACTGAAATCAGCTATCTACAGTAGGGAAGAAGAGTTAACACCTTTATCTATTACACTTAAGTTTGAATTAAACTGTTTCTTTTCCTTCCAGTCATTTGCAATACAAGGACTTCTGCATTCTGAGGTCTCCACCTCTGAAATTTCTTTCTTTGTTAACAACTTTCATCCTTCCACTTCTCCCACTCCTTTACTTCTACTTAACCTGTTCTTTGCGTTCAGTGAAATCTTTGTTCTCTTTTTCCATTCCTATTTTCCCATTTTATCAGCTCACTCGACGACATGCTCACAAACCTTACACTATTCCATTACTCTATACAGATCTCTTCATCTCCAGAGAATAGTGACTATCATCTGTGAATTCCCTCAACTTCCCTCCTTTGTTTTAAGATGCTTTGTATATTTCCCCATTTTCCACCTTCCTTTACTGTCTCATAGGAAGGAGTTATTGGTGTCCTCTGATGTAGAATCCCACCTAGACACTCTTTAGTTTCTCAATATCCTTCCTAAAATGTGGCATCTAAAATGAAAATGAGATTCCAGATATGGTTTGATCAGAGCACAGTAAAGGGATTATCATCTCTCATTCTAGATACCATCCCTCTCTGAATGCCTTCTAAAATGGCATTAATTTTTCTGTATATTTGGTAGGGTGCTGGACCTGGAGTCAGGAATACCGGAGTTCAAATCCTACCTCAGTTAATTCCCTGTTATATGATACCGGTCAAGTCATATAACCTCTTTCAGATTCTGTTTCTTCATTTGTAAATTGGGGATAACAATAGAGCACCTCCCTCCCCCTTCCAGGTTGTTGTGAGGATCAAAAAATATGACATGTGCAAAACACTTTACGAGCCTTAAAGTGGCAGAAAAAATGATAGATATCATCATCATCATCATCATCATCATCATCAATCATCATCGCCTACTATGTAATAATCAGATGATTGAGTTCTTGAAGGTTACGACACCAGAGTTCTCCTTCAAAGACTTTGAGTATGATTGTAGAAAAAGCCTATGTCTGCTTTCTAAGGACCAGCCTGGATAAATATAGTGAGGTTCAACAGTAGTAACAGGTTGGACTCTTGTTGAATCCTTTGGCCAAGACAACCCATGAAACTGAAAAAAAATTTAAATGGCCTCTAGTCCTATGTGGCCACTGCCTACTTCTGGTGGAAAAGTGTGCAAGGGTGCTGTGCATCTACAATTTTTAAATTACATATAAACACTAATTTAGTTGTTGGAACTCTAAATCTGAGAATCTTTTCTAGCGATCAAGGAACAGACTACTAAAAGGTCTTATATCTATGATGCCTTTCTATTGATATAGATAATTATTTTCCTCCATAAATGAAAATGGAAGACAAAAGAAAGTTTCAATGAAATGGAAAAATGGTTCAAAAATGTTCTTTAGAGACAAATAAAAGAGTTAATATAGCAGATTTTACCAGGTGGTTAAGGACAAGAAACATAAATTTATGGGAAATGCGGCTATTTTGTATGGAAATATTGAAGATAAGTAGATAACTATGTAGACTGTAAAGACTACTATGAAGACAATTGTAACTTCTGTATGGACATCTCATAGAGAAAGGAAAAGGGAGAAAAGTTTTGTGAAGAACTCAATGAGACTTCCTAAATGAAATCAACATATGTTATAATGTTTGATTTTAAAGTAGAGTTAGTCAAGTGGAAAAATATGTTGGAAAACATGGTTCAGGAATAAAAAGTAAAAGAGGTCAAAGGCACATAGATTATACAGAATCCTCATTCTTGTATATTATGAATATTTTCTTTAACAAGAAAAATAGGCAGAGGTGGACATGCTGATCACAACAATGTAATTGATTATATTTTAATGGACTGATTTGGGTGTCATCTCCTAACCAACTTTTTGTGGAGAATCAAATCACTGGCTTGTCAAAACAAAAGTCAAAATGAGTATAGAAATGAGAAGACAGAGTGTATAAATGAAGCAACTCCAATCTAATCTATTTAGGCAAGTTATTGATGAGAATAAGAATTAGAAATGAGGAAAATAACAGACACTGACATAGACTATTACCATTTCTTACAGAAGTTCAAATGATATAAATCAGTTGAAATAGCTAGGAGACGCAAAAAGATAAAATGAAATAAAATTGTCAACAAAAACAAAAATATTTCATTGCAAATATTTCCTTGATAAGTGAAGAACTACGGTATGTGAGTCTGCAGTGGTTTAGCCCATTATACTTAATCTACTTATCTATTTCATAGATGTATGGGACTATAGTATGCAAAGTAGTAAACAAAAAGCCTGAGCTAATGTTAATAGATAGATAGAAAGATAGATAGATAGATAGATAGATAGATAGATAGATAGATAGATAGATAGATAGATAGATAGAATGCTTCAGAGTACAGAAAATGGATCAGGAGATTTGAGAGTAAAGTCAGCAATATAGGCCTCTAGCAAACTTAATTGCATATATACACACATATATGTATATATATATATACATATATATATACCTATACACACATATACCCTTTTTATTAGCTGTTAATTTGATTCCCTGAATCATGAAGTCCCTCATCAAAATACCTATTGAGCTATTGCTACATATAGGTAAAAAGTATATGTATAGAGGAGTAAACTCCTGGGCTCTGGGATGCTAAGAAATATTTAGACAAAAATGTGTCAGAGTACAGTCAAAATCATGAGAACAGACCCAATTAATCTGCAAAGGCAACCGCAGCATGTCAGACTCTACCTCAACCTTTTGTCTTTCTGTTACCCTCTCAAGCAATTATAACACTCTAAGATCTGAAAGCACAGATAACAACTGGTAGACCCACAAATCATTGCCCTAGAACCCCTGGGAATTGAGGAAACTAGTGAAGCACACCATGGAAGCTTTCTTTAAAATAACAAGGATATTAGAAAGTCATATGGTGTGTGTGCATGTGTGTGTGTGTGTGTGTGTGTGTTCAGTTGTATTCCATGAACTGAGAACCCAAATCTATAAACATGAAACTCAAGACATATTCATCCTAGAAGGGACAAGAAAACCTGCAGTGACATTGTTTTTGTCCTTTGATACTTTTTCAGAGGCTTTGGCTGACTCTAAAAAATGTATGTGTTTTTCAATAAATCTTGCTAGGTTACGTAAGTAAATTTCAAGTGGCTGATGGTTTTTTTACCTTTAAATTACTGGTCAGATGGTGAGGAAAGTGCCCAAGTAAGCCAGATTACCTACCCTTTTCCCCAATTTCTCCCAAAATCTCCAAACTAAGTCATAGACAATGGCAGCAAAAATTTTGAATGTAAACTCATTAGTAAAGTCTTGCAGAGAAGGATGATGAAAGATTATGAGCAATATCATAAATTGGGAGAAATGATAGAAGAAAAAAGAGGTTTATGAAAAGCTCAATAAGAGTCATTTTGTTAAGCTTAATTAAAAAAAGACTTTTAATACAACAAAACATTTCCTTAAAGGCTTTAATCCAACAAATATAAGCATTCAAAAACTGCATATGTTGAAATCATCTAATTCCATGAAAAACTTAATAAAATTTTGTTCCATGAACTCTGATTATTAATATCAAGTAATACCAAAACAAGGAGATATATGTTTGCCAAAGGTGTGTGCTGGTATCATTAAGGTTGTCCAGTACAGAGTACGAACTAAAGGATGACTACTCTAAAAGTTCTTTATACCACAGTTTGTGTATAACATTATATCCTAGTACATTTTTGAAGTCTCTTAAATATCATGCATAACCACTGAGAAGAGTATGGACCAAACTATTTACATAGAAATAATGAAGTGGATGAAAAATGCTGTTTTTCCAGATGATGAAATATAGGTGAGTGAACAATCCTTAAAGCTATTATATGTGTATACACTTTATGCATGTATATACATTTATGTATATGTGTGTGTATATATATATACATATATATATACTCTACCTATATGTGCATTCATAGTTACAAACATGAGACCTACAAAGAAACATACAATTTCACAAATGCAATCTAATTTATATTCCTCCTTTTCAATTCTGGGTTCATTTCATTGTCCATTTGCAGCACATATATAGATATAGAAATATATTTTTAAAACCAAAATTCTTATAGTTATGGTCTTTGGCTACAAATTAAATTCTGTTAGTTCCAAAAATTCTAAATTTCAGCTGGCTCAAAGGGCTATGGGGAGATGCATAGAGGATATACAAAAGTTATAATATATTAACAAAAAAGAATTGTACTCAATTCTTCAGACAGAAAGAAGTATAATAAAATTGTTGATTGCAAAGGAGGTGGATTGATAATGTTTCAAGTTGAAGGAAGACAGACAGGACAAATGGATAATCCCAGTACTCTACTGATACCCAAATAATGTCAAGGGACCTAGAGAAAGACTTTTAGCACATTGAGCAGACCCTGTATGGTAGATTTATGGGAATAAATGATAAGAGTTACACAAGATGAGAAGGCTTGGACGGTTTCCCATCTCTAGTACCCTCATCAACATCACTGATCTACGGAAACATCCCCTTTCTTGTCTCATACTGAGTTTGTAGGTCATTAAAATGCACAAATCTTTTTTATGTGAAATCTTGTGTTGGTACATATCTTCTATCTTTATGTATTTTGAGGCTGCTTTTTTGAATGAGTGTAGGAATTTGTCCAAATATAGGATTCAATGTTGCTATTTTCCCTAGCCTTTCTCTAGCAAAAAGGCTACTCATGCATCCTTTCCCCACACCCATTCAGATCCAGGAGTCAGAAACCCACAGGCCTCCTGTCTGAAGCTCAGCCACAGTAATTCCAGATGCTGCCTATCACTCAGCAACACTGATGTCATTAGTTTGGCTTTCATACTATGCTCCTTGTTTGACTGTTTCTCTTTTCAGATTCCACTGCCATCTAGGTATGATTTCTATTTGCATATATGCTTTGCTCCCATGCATATATGCTGTATGTATATAGGCACATGAAGCCATCACTTCTACTATATTATTATTACCTCAATCTGATTGTGCACTTTCTTATAAAGACAAGTAAAAGAAGTTAGAAAAGGTGAAAGAAATGGGTATTATCAGCTCTGAAGTTAAACTCACAAGGGAGAATACAGAGGGAAGATGTCCTCTAACAGAGACACTTCTATGCATACAGCATGAGACCAATATTCAAAGAGAAGGCAAAGGACACTGCGGTCCTGCAGTGCTGGTGGCATGAGCTGTCTTGGCCACAAGTGTTTCCTAAGTGTGTGTCTCTCTATTAGTGTACTTTAAATGTGTGCCCACTCTTCCTACTGACATCATGATTAGTTGTGAGAAGGTGTACCCAGGTTATGGGTGGAATTCTTTTCACTATATACAATTTACTATATTGTTATCTCAGTAAAACTTCCTGACCATTAGAGGTATCTAAAAGTGGAATAGGGTGCATTGAGATATGATCAGTTTCTCCTCCTCAGGAGTGTTCAAGAAGAAGCAAAATGACTACTTTTCAGATATCTCATAGTGGGGATTCTTTTTTCATGTAAAGTCAGGACTACAGGACCACTGTGTTCCCTTCCAATTCTTGAATTTTGTTATTCTATGATTTGTTTTGATCCAGTTGTGTCAACTGACTGATAAGATTGAGGGCACCAATGGGGACCCCATGAGTTGTAGTTTTGGGAGAAGCAACCCACAGAATGCCTTGAACCTGGATTAGATAACCCCATGGGTATCCAACTTCTAAGTACACAATAAGAAAGGTAACCCAGAAGGGATGCTACATGTATGTGTTTAATTTCCCTTGGTGTTGTCACTCAGTCATGTCTGACCTTTCATGACCCCATGGAACATACTGTCCATGGGTGCTCCTTGGCAAAGATACTAGGGTGGTTTGCCATTCCCTGCTCCAGTGGATTAAGGCAAACAGAGGTTAAGTGATTTGCCCAGGGTCACATAGCTAGTAAGTGTCTGAGATCAGATTTTAATTCAGGTCTTTCTGACTTCAGGTCCAGTGCTCTATCCACTGAATTACCTAAGCTGCCTGATTTTCTCTACAAGATTACAAATTTCCTAAGGATAAGGACCCTCTAGCTATAAAAATGCTTCAGTCCCACCTTAACACGCTCAGTAAAGTATTCTGAAAACAGAATGTGTTTAGTCAATGTTTGTTGAATTTAATTAAGATATAGTGCCAGATTTCAATGCACTTTCAATCTCGATGGGGAAATAAGATTTAAACTCATGAAATTTTAGTACATGATAAAAAGACAATGGTGCTAAATGTTTTGTAGTACTCATCCTTACAGCATTCTACACATTCTACACACTTGATTTTAGCCCACAACAAGGATGTGTCCAAAATCTGTGCTTTTGTTTATATGGGAACTCCGGGTGTGGGAACTCCTTCTTCCTGTAGGCTACAAGCATCTATAATATATAGCAGACTTTAGATCATGGATTTATAGTAGCAAGCACATTTGGACTTCATCTTCTAGTCCTTCCATTTTACAAATTATGAAATGGATGCCCAGAGAGACTGAATGCTTTGATCAGTGTCACTATTTCAGAACCAGGATTCAATTCCAAGCCCTGTCATTCTAAGTCTAACACTCTCCCCACCAGTTTAGGTGTCTTTCCCACTGTCATATAGCTTTTAAGTGTCTGAGGTAAGATTAAAATCGAATATTTCACAAATCCAAGTTCAGCATTCTATTCACTATGTTGGAGGTTTTTAATCTTTTTTTTTCTTTTATCATGGATGCCTTTGGCTGTTTAGTGAAGTCTGTAGACCCTTTATCAGAATATTTTTTCATATATTCTCCTTTATTTTGATCATTTTCTATATTTTATTCTAGTTTGATTTTTTTACTTACCATATTTTTCATGTTAAGAAACAGATGTAAAGGGAAAAAACACAAAAGATATAGTAAGTGAAAAATAGTATGCATTGATCGATCTGCATTCAGACTCCATCAGGTCTTTCTCTGGAGGTGAATGGCATTTTTCATCATGAAGCCTTTACAATTGTCTTGGATCATTGTATTGCTGAGAATAGCCAAGTCATTCACAGATGACTGTTGTACAGTGTTACTGTTGCTGTGTGCATTGTTCTCCTGGTTCTGGTCATTTCACTTTCCACCAACCCATATGAGTCCTTCTAGGTATTTCTGAAATCTACCTGCTCATCATTTCTTATAGCATAGCAATATTCCATTATAATCATATACCACAGCTTGCTCAGTGATTCCCCAGTTGATGGGCATCCATTCAATTTCCAATTAGTTTTGAATGCTGTGGATAACTCCACTTACCTTGGTAGTGTACTTTCCAGGGATGTAAACATTGATAGTAAGGTGGTTGCACTCTTTACCAGAGCTAGCTCAGTGTTTGGCAGGCTCTGAAAGAAAGTATGGGAGAGAAGAGTATTAGACTGACTGCCAAACTGAAGATATACAGAGCCTCTGTGCTGACCTCATTGTTGTACATCTGTGAAATCTGGACAGTATACAAGTGTCATGCCAAGAAACTTATTGACTTCCATTTGAATTGTCTTAGGAAGATCCTGAAGATCACCTGGCAGGATAAGGTAACAGACACTGAGGTCCTTACTTGAACTAAATTTCCAAGCATTCAAACTCTGCTTCAGAGAGCATAGCTCTGATGGGCTAGCCATGTTGTTTGAATGCCAAATGTACAGTTGCCAAAAAAATACTATTTTATAGAGAACTCACACAGGGCAAGTGTTCACATGGTGGTTAGAAGAATCAATACAAGGACACTCTCAAGGTCTCTCTCAAGAACTTTGGAACTGATTGTGTGGCATGGAAGACATGAGCACAGGACTTCTCAGTATGGTGTGCCCACATCAGAGAAGGTGCTATGCTCTATGAACAAAGCAGAATAGAAACAGCCCAAAAGAAATGCAGGATGCACAAATTTAGATAATTCACCCAAATTTTCAAATGGACTATTTGTGCCCAACCTGCGGTAGAGCATCCCGAGCTCTTATTGGTCTGACCAGTCACAGTCTGACACGTTGAAACTTGACTTCAACATAGTGATGTCATTTTGATCCTCTTCTAGAATGAAGGACCACAACCAACCAACAAAAAAAGTTGCTATGAATATTTTTGCACAAATAAGTCCTTTTTCTTTTTATGATCTCAGAATAATGTTTTGAAACACATAAAATAAAATGCATAAGATTAAAAAGGAAATAAATTATAGTAAAAACACAATTACTGATTAAAAAAACAAGTTCTCAGGCCTCAGGGTAAGTCAAAAAGTCAATACTATTCCCTATTCAGCTTTTTTAAGTGTGAGTAAAGTATTGTGGGAATTCAGAGAAGAGGGATATTAAGGATAACTGTAGTGGCCAAGGAAGTTTCTGTGGGAGATATGTGTTGAGTTAGCCTTTAAAAGAATGATGTATAAAATTCAAAGAATAAAAGAGAAGATAGAAGAACATTCTAGAAGGATAAAACTATTTTATATTTAGATTTTGACTAGATGGCAGCATTAAGCTTAGCGACAGTATTAAGTTGTGATCATTTGAGTTGAAAATGTAGCTCATCTATGTATTGTTGTTGTTTTTTAAAAGGACCAATGGCACGGGGTGTTGTCATCAGAGAGAATGCTGCATGAAGTTCTCAGCCTCACTCTCTCTTCCTAAGTCATCAAAATCCAGTGGTAAGACAAGAGTTGGGACCACTGGGGATGGTCTGGAATACAATGGATGACCTTGGAGTCTTTGATGTCTGACCAACCTCTAAGCCCTCCACATGGCCTTTGAAACAGATTGTTCCTATCTGCCCATTGCATGGAGAGCTAGGCAAGTCTTCACATGCTTTAAGTAGACGTCCCCCTAACTCACTGATGTGTTTGAGGCCTGTTGGTTATCCTCCACCTGGTTTAGCCTATCTTCCCAGATGGCTTTAGTGGGATATGGCCACTGCACATGTTACAGCTTCTTGGGGCTACAGTTGGATGACTGGTTGCACACCAAAGATAGATGAGCATCCCTGAAAAGGTCTTGGCAAAGCTAAATGTGAACAATAGCACAGATGATTCCCAACTCTTCAAGTGCTGTGTTAAATAAGACACAACTGAAAAAAGGCTTGAATGGATAGAATTAGAAGAACCCCACTGACCTTCAGGAACATTTTAAGTGATGTCTTATTCATTTTCAATAACAATTGTGGCTAGTAGAATCTATTCAAAGCCATTCTTTTCTAGAGCAGCTAGCATCAGTATTTGTAGCTAGATTGTGTAGTGGGTGGAATGCTGGATCTAGAGTCAAGAAGATGAATACAGATCTCGCTTCAGACACGTCCTAGCTAGGTTACTCTGTGCAAGTCACTTAACTTCTGTTTGCCTCATTTTCCTCAACTGTCAAATAAGAATAATATGACTTACCTCCAAGTGTTGTTGTGAGGATCAAATGGAAAAATAATTGTAAAGCACTTAGCACAGTAAATGTTAGCTATCATCATCATCCTCATAACCATCATCATCATCATCATTGTTATTATTGTAGTTAGTTGGACTTTGGTTACAAAGAATTAGAATGTAGGAGACTCTTGAATCTAATCCTCTCATCCATTACTTTGTCCCCTACCCTATTGCCTAAATCCCTAAGCCCTGACTTGAAGGCAAGCTTCATTTGATTCTACCTTGACACTGAGAACAGAAACTAAAGACCCCTAAAGGTGAAGGCCTCTAATTTAGACCTTTCTATATATCAGTGACACAACCCCCCTCCCTGCTCCGGAGGCATTTAGGCTGAAGGTACATGATTCTATGTTCATTCTACAATTCTGCTCACCTAATCTTACCTGAAAAGCTGAAAAACAATCTAGTTTCCCCTAGGGAGGAAAGCCTACACACTAAGTAAAAGCTATTACTTTTTGAATCTTTCTTCCATTTATCCATATTTTCTAATTTACACCTAGACTTCACTTCTTAATGATTTTGTTGACTTTGCCCACTCTTTCTCAGACTTTATAGCAGGGACCCCACATGGACTACAACTAAAGAATATTTAGGAACAAGTTACTTAAAACTGAAGAAAAAGAAAACTTCTGGGGGTTATAAACATACAGTCACTGATAACAGATCACCATTATCACCAATGGAAAAAAGTCAGATTCTCTCGCGCTCTCTCTCTCTCTCTCTCTCTCTCTCTCTCTCTCTCTCTCTCTCTC